>NC_066623.1:102397668-102700772 GCF_025201925.1 Gopherus flavomarginatus | reverse complement strand
TGACATTTTTTTCCCACCATAGGAGCAGGACAAGAGACTCCAGCTAACCAGAAAAAACAGAGAGCAGACAGGCTGTCTGGGATGTTCTCCTCAGGCAATGCTCAGAAGTCAAAGCTATTTCCACACCTGTTGCCTATTCACTAAGACAATTGCCTGAAACTACAAAGCCGAGCAAGAAAATCAAACAGCAAACATGTCACAGGAGACAGGGGAATACCATTAGCCCTAGCATTACAAAGCCAAAATGCAGCAACAATATAACAACACTTACTACTTCCATGTCTTCTCAGCTGTCCAACACCCACCCGAAGAGCTCAGCTTTGTAGCATATTTTACTCTCACTGTCTCCAGCCAGTGTTTACAGAGATTCACTTCCTCTCGCCCCAGCAGCTGTTAGCAATTACACTGCAGAGAGCTGTAGGAGTAAAAGCCCAGGGAAGGTGGGGCATGCACAGTGCCTCTGAGCACCAGTCCTGCAGCACTCAGACCTGGCTCCTCCCTGCCCAGCCCCTCAGAGGGGTGGAGTGGAGAATATCTTCACCTGGAGACAGCCCTGCCTCACTCAGATGGACCATTCTGTTCAGAACTTCTAAGGACAGTGGCTGGGTATTGTTATCAGGGCATGGCAGCACAGGGTCACACCAGGGGCAGTGTAAATTGTATGGCTGTCTATGGCACCCCAGGATCTTCCACAGCCTCAGATTCTAAAGTGGAAAGAAGCAACCCAGGAATCAGCACTACAGCTCTGCAGTAGAGCCATTCACTATGCAACCTTTTGTCTACCACATTGAGAAAGCTTATGTGAGGGCAGGGCAGGGACTAGAGGGAAGGGGTTGAAGGCCGGTGGGATGCAAAGGACAAGCATGTGGATTGTCTGGGGGCAGGAGTTACCAGTGGTGTATGAGTGACATTCCAGGTGCAAAGAGTTTGTGTATGAGTGGAGGTCAGGCTAGAAATGGGTGTGCAGGGGGCAGGATGCAGAAGGAAGAGCTATGTGTTGGGAATGATCAGGAGTGGAGTTCAGGGGTTAGGTGGAAGGTTTCAGTTGGTGTATGGAAGGGAAGGACAAGATTGAGAGGTAAGAGGGTTCTGGAGGAGTACCCTGATTGGGGAATGGGGGCAGGGGTGGGAAGGTCTACAAGTGAGCAGTAGAGAGTTGGGGGCAGGGTGAGTGACAGAACAAACTAAGTCTCAATAGGTGTCCATAGTCCAAGGTGGATCCATTTTCAGACATAGGCTGGCTTGCCACAATTCAGCAGTTTCCTATCTTCTTGCTGCTGCTGCTAACAATTTGAAAAAAAGCCAGCAACGTGCTCTGCTCTAAGAACCTGTAAACCCCTCCCCTGTGGAGCTAACAATCTAAATACTGTTACTGCATTTGCTGAAGGCCTCCGGTTATATCACTACAAACAGGCAGAGTGGTGCCAGAGGAAAGCACTATACCTTCTTATTGCATTTAATTCTGAACCTCAGCAGTGTTCTGTAAATCATTGTTGTGGCCTTTGCCAAAAACTCTTGTACTGTACAAGAAAGCCTTATGCTATTTTCTGAGGCATCATATTCTCCATGGGGTTCTCCCCCAGGAAATCTCTCCTCTCCCTCCTTGCCCCATGGATGAGCTGTGTAAAGATGGCTCATGGCAGTCGGACAATTTCTGGGCTGCTATGTGCGGGGCCAGATTTTAGAAAAACTGAAAGCCTGCACCTCCAACTGCAGTCAACAGGAGGAGCTGCAGTTTCTCACGCCTCTGAAAAGATCAGGCCCCATATTTGACTTTTGGATCCCCAGGACTCATAAGAGTAGCCATGTTAGGTCAGACAAAAGGTCCATCTGGCCCAGTATCCTGTCTTCCAACAGTGGCCAATGCCAGGTGCTCCAGAGGGAATGAATAGAACATGTAATCATCAAGTGATGCATCCCCTGTTGCCATATTATCTTCCTGTCACCACCCTTCCCTGTTGCTGGCAGGCACAGATAGGAGGCATTCCTCTAGGGCAGTGGTCTCCAACCTTTTCCTCTGGCGGGCGTCAGAGGAAGGACCACTGCGGCGGTGGAGCACTCGCCGAAATGCCGCCAAATTTTGGCAGCGATGCCTTTCGATGATGCAACTTGTCGATGGCAAGCAGCATCATTAAGAGGTGTCCCGCCGAAATTCGGGGGCAACGCCTCTCAATGACATCACTTGTTGGCGGCAAGGTCACCATCGAGAGGCTTCTCTGCTGAAATGCCACTGAAATTCGGTGGCATTTCGGCGGGGGCTCTCCTGGGAGCCAGGACGCGGGTGCATTAAGATGCCCCCGCGGGCGCCACGTTGGGGACCCCTGCTCTAGGGGAAAACTGTCCGGTAAGACATACATGACATGTGGGTGTGGCATGGAAGAGCAAAAGGAGACCAGGGATTCACCACTATATGGATCTTCCTGTGCTTCCACCAGGGGTGTGTGCGTGTAAGGGAACCCCCTATGCTACTTCAGCCACTGGACTATAGCTGTCTCTGCAAATGCTGGTCGTAGGCAGGAACCTTCATGTTGCTTTCCCTACCTCTAGCCAGCACCTGGCTTGGCTATCGAACTCTGGATTTGGATTTTGATGAAGACAATTATAATGATAATTTGCGTTTCTCTAGTGCCTCCTGTGGAAGAATCTCAATGCATTTTACAAAGGTTTGTTAACATAGCTATTCAACACTTCTGGGAATGGTGAAACTAGGGCAGAGAGAAGTCAAGTGACTTGTCTAAGGTTACACGAGAAGTCTGTGGCCAAGCCAGGAGCAGACTTTAGCACGTGTGGCCCTCCATCTTGACAAAAACATGAGCCTTCCTCTTTCCCTGCCTTTCTTCTGCTTGCTTTTCCTATTTAAAAATGTATTCATCAAGATTTTTGTTAACAAATATAACCATTATACAGAAAAAACAAAACCAAAATTAATTTAAAAGCATAGCGTAGGCAACAGATGAAACAATTTTTCATAATCAGTGAACAACACAAAATAGCTAACCAAAGAAGTCCGACAAAGTCAAGCAAATGCAATGAGGATTCCCCCGACCCCAAATTCTAAGAGTTTTTTTTTTTTCTTTAATTGTTAACTCTCCCATCCTGGAGCTTTAATATTCACTCTCTGATGGGAGCTTTTCTCCCCTGCAAGCAGCATTCTATTGAATTCCTGTAAAAAGACTTTTCCCAACAGATGCCGAAATGCTAAAAATTCCAGGACATTAACATTACTTAAATTATCCATCTGCCCTTTCTTTTGTCTCTTTCTGCATATGTCTACACTGCAATCATAGGTTTTGCTGCGGTATGTGTAGACATATCCACGTAGGTCTGTACAAGCCCACATGGTATCCTGGGCCTCTACTCAAGTGGCTAGCCCATGCTAATAGGCAAGACAAAGAAGCCTCACAGGTAGATGAGATATGGATAGGGTTTTTCAAAATGGCTCTTCAGAGTGGAAGGTTGTCTTGTTCTTTGTCATAAGATCACATACACTGATTTAAGGGTACAGAAGGATCATTTATGTGGTTCAGAAGTTTCCTGAAGTGCTGATTCTGCACAAGACATGCAGCCTCCTAATCACAGAGGGTTTTACGCTATTTAAAAAATTTCTTTAAATGGGAACAGAATTCCAGTTGCTCCTATTACCTAGGAACAGTGCTTCTCCTGAACTGTTAAACTCCAAATCTCTACTTCCCTTTAATGCCAGACTTCCATTAATGTCACTGGGAGTTCCTCATAAGTAAGACAAGCAGGATTTGCCCCTACATGTGTAGAATCTCCTAGATATGGAGGGTGGGATTTTCAAAAGTGTTTGGCATTAGCCAAACTTTACCCCTAGTGCTGTCGGTTATAAAACTCCCACTGGCTGCAATAGCAATAGAGTTTGGCCATCACTGAACACTTTTGAAAATCCCACCCTATATATCTAGGAGGTTCTATATTGGTAGGAATAAATCCTGCTTGTCTGACTCATGCAGATTTCCCCATGACAATAGCATCTCTGCTTTAGTACTTCACCTGCATGCATCAGGCCTTTTGTATTGCTAACTTCTTACCATAGTCACCTTTGGTACCCAGTGCAAACAAACCACTGCCATTTAATAGTAGGCATCTGCAATGTTTTCTTGTCAGTCTGTTCTGCAGCTGTCCATTGGGGTTTGCAAGGTCAGATCCTGCAGTCCTCTCTCCCTCCCCCACTCAGACAAAACTCCCAGCTTCAAGGTACACAGCCCAAACCATGGAAATATTTGGTTGTAAAATACAGTACCACCTATGCCACACAGACCTGGGAGGATCCATTAACTAATTACTGTTTGTAAAGTGTTATGCAGGTGCTAAGTACTTATCAATTATATCCGTTTTACTGAGGGGTAAATGAATGCACAGCAAGACAAGTTATCACTGAATTGGGACTAGAAGCCAGCTGCCCTGAATCTATCCTATGCTCTTATCCTTGGACATCTCCCTATTTCCATTCCATGGTTCTCTGTCAGGCCTTTTCTTTTACACCAATCCTGTCCTCTTTATCAGTAGGAAGAATGAAGGGTACAGCTATTGTATTTCATCAGTCCGCCAGTCCTATCCATTATAAATCAGACAGTATGATTACTCCTCAAGCATAAATAAGAGCCATCAGAAAGATGACAGTAGACATTTCCCCAGAGGGAAAGAGCTTCTTCCTTCTCACCAGGTAGCAGAGCTTAGTAAAAACAAACATCCTCTCTAAACAAGTCTAAACGTATTTCATAGTGAGATATCTCCCCTTCTTAGTGAGCGATTTATCAGAAACCTAGGGCCATGCCAGACTTCTGTTATCATGGGACATATCTTCCCTAGAGAATAGCCTAGAGGGTTCTGTCTTTTGTCTCAACACTGAGCCAATTTTCTTCAGATCAGATTTTCCAAGAAAAAAACTTGTTAATCTAGCAATAAGAGAATTAGCGGCCCCAGCACTCATGAACTCTCTTTTTCTTTTCAAGTGATTGGCCACTGTTATCTTTCCCAGTGAGAGCAGTCAATGTTCTCCTTAAGCCCACAGAATGCATATCATAGAAGAGAACTGACTGGGCTGCACAGTAGCGGTGAACACAGGGGCGGGCAAACTACGGCCCGTGTGTTATGCTCATACAAAGCACACGGGATCTTTATAGAGGAAGGTAAATACACAGCATTTATTGAGAATACAACAGTTAGCATGTGCTTTTCAGTCACACACGGAGTCCTGCCAGTGATGTTCATAGTTACCAGTCTGTTGTAGCTCGAGTCAATCTAATGGCCAGTTAGACTGAGCATGAGTGTGGAGCTAGGCTCTTGTTGGTCACAATCTGATGCTCCTGGAGTGTGGCAAGATAAACCCAAGTTCCATGGTCAAGCACCCTGGTTCTTATAGGTTTTTTTCCTTTGTTGAAGCCTATGGACTGGTTACTTCTTAATTGGTGTAAACATTCCAATACACCCCCGAGAGAGTATTTAATCAATTGTCCTCAGGGGTGCCAGCCTTTACCTCAGGGTCCTCAGTCTGCCCTTCATTATGGATGCGCATTGATGATTCTTTGATATCTTTTTACTTCTTCTGCCTTGACTCTGGCTAAAACAATGGCCTTTACACCTTATCTTTTCCTGATGCATACATCCTCATTCACCAAACAGATTGAGAATACAAACAGTAGTATTTTATATCGAGCAGAAAGGCATTGCAAATTAAACCTTGCCTTCAATGTTTCTCTAATCTACTTAACATAGACACAGTAGAGAATCCTGTCTTTTACTTACTAAACCTTAAAACAAAGAAATGTATATTCAACTAGAGTGCCTAATTTGTAATACGTATAGGAAACTATCGTAGACATTATAACTTATCCTAAAACAAAAGGTGACCATAATCAGTCAGAAGGATTGTTCTGGTCTGTCATTTCTTTCTGCTATTCAAAAAGGGTGGCTGACAGGATGAAATCAAACCATACACGCTCCTACACGTGGGCTGGATCCGGTCCCTCAGGGCTTTGGATCTGGCTTGCAGGATTGCCCCCCATAGCGCTGCAGGCCCCTTGCTGCTCTCAGAAGTGGCCCTTGGGTGGGGGGAGCAAAGGGCTTCATGTGCATTGCCCTTGCCTCCAGGCACTGCCCCCTGCAGCTCCCATTGGCCAGGAATGGGGAACCCTGGCCAATGGGAGCTTCAGGGGAGGTACCTAGAGGCGTGGCAAGGGCAGCGCATGAAGAGCCCTCTTCTCCCCCCTCCCCCAGGGACCACAGTGCTTCCTGGAGCCGTTCAGGGCTAGGGCTAGGGCTAGGGCTAGGGCAGGCATGCAGGGACCCTGCCCTGGCCCTGGTGCACGCCGGTGCCACCCCGGAGCCACTCTAGGTAAGCGGCACTGGGCCGGAACTCAAACCTCTCCTGCACCCTGCCCTAAGCCCCCTGCCTGCACCTTGCACCCCTCCTGCACCCCAACTCCCTGCTCTGAGCCCCTCATACGCCCTGCACCCCTCCAACACCCCAACCCCCTGTCCTGAGCTCCCTGCTGCACCTCGCATGCCTCCTGCACCCCAACCCTTGCCCTGAGCCCCCTCATACACCCTGCACCCCTCCAACACCCTGTCCTGAGCTCCCTGCTGCACCCTGCACCCCTGTGCACCCTAACCCCCTGCCCTGAGCCCCCTGCCGCACCCCATACACCTCCTGCACCCCAACCCCTGCCCTGAGCCCCCTCATATACCCTGCACCTCTCCTCTGCCCCAATCCCTTGCCTTGAGCCTCTTCCTGCACACTGCACCCCCTCCCACACTCCACACTTTCTCCTGCACTCCAATCCCCTTCCCTAGCCCTGCATACAATACCCCACCAAGATGTGGCCCTCGGCCCAAAAAGTTTGCCCACCTCTGGGTTAACACCTACTCAGCTAAACACAATCTTGCAGTGTGGCAGCAACTTTGGGACGTTCATATTTATGAACAATATGCAGATCTTATCCCTATGTGCCAGTAGATGGCACTCTTTGTATGTACTATAGACAGATACTGCTTCTGGGGTACAACTCTCAACAATAATATGCTTTGAGACTGCAGTACCCTGCCCTTTAATTTATTTTTCAAATTGGAGTAGATCCATTTCTCTCTGTTCTTCACTAAACCGTATTCCAGCCTTCCTGAAAGCTGTGCATCAACTAGAAGTAAAGCCCTGACTCCATTCATTCAAGACCGTCTGACTTTAATGGCACCAGTGGGTGCTGCCTGGACTATTGCAGCAGATACTGTGGCATTGAGTGGCTGGCCATACAGGCTGCTGGATTTTCCGAAGTTGCTTGGACTGTGTGACAAATTTCCACACCATTAAATCACGCTGCATTTGCTAGGCTCTTCAGAAGTTTATGTGAAGTTTTTAGGGGGGAACATTGTACACTGGTCTTAGTGAAAACAACAACAAACAAAAAAAACCATATTATTGTACATGTTAGTTTGAGCCAGTAGCAAGGTGTTTATTAGCTGCATCTTGCCCTTAAGGTAGGTTGAGCAGCATAACACTCATTATATGCCTTTCTTAGTACTAAAGTCTTCTAAAAGGCAGAGTAGAGTCATTGATAAACCAGAGAGATGTATCACCCCACTGTTTTAATTACAAGCTTTATTTGCTGCTACAGTTTGATCAATGCAATGAAGGCAAACTCAGATTTGTGTTCATGCGAAACCAAGTGTTTCTTCTCAGCAGCAGCATATCCTTCAAACCAGTACTCTGCTCAGATCACACAGCCTAAGAGCTAATGAAGAACAGGAGAGAACATTACAAAAATAATGTATATTTCTGCTGACAATGAGAGGAAATTATCTAGAATTTACTGCCTTGCAGATCAAAACACTTGAGACCAAGGAGCAGAGAGCAAAATTAGGTATAAGTACTGTGAAACATACCTCGCTGTGCATGTGTGAAGGTATGTTTGCTCCTTGCCCCAAAACCTCTTCTGCATGGATGGGGTTCCCTAGATCCGGAAAGTATGGATGGGGCCAGGACAGGGAAGGACTGGAGATACTTTCCACTCCAATGTTCTCTTAAAAGCCTTCAAGGGCAGTGGCGGTGCAGAGGCCAATGGGAAAGTCAGGTGCACCTGGAGTCTAAAGGTGGAGAGTGGAATGGCAGATCAGAGGGAGGTGAAAGGCTTCAGGTCCATCAAGAGAGAGGCAGGGCCAGAAGACCACCTTTTGGGAAGTGTGGAACCAGTAGGAGGAGCTAGCAGGCAGCATCAGCGGGAGAGGACTATGGAAATGGGCCCAAGATAAGAGCAAGAAGGGCTAATGTGGAAGAGGGCCAGTCTACAACATTTGGGCACTTAAGGCTCAGATGATGCCCCCACAGCCTCTCGCTTGGGCCAAAACTTTGAAAGGTCACAATTCTGCCTTCTTCCTGTTCTACTCCTCTCATGGTACAACTCTGCTATCTACTTTGATAAAGGAGAACTAACAGCTTAAAATGCCTTGTTCAAACATTTTAAGTAACACTTAACTTTCAAATGACTGAACAGCAAGTGTAACTTTTGTCTGCATAGGAAACACTGGTATTTTTATCTGTTGGAATGAACAAGGTGCTGCTTTCTGTGCCTTCTTGGTTGGAAAGATTTGAACTGCTTCCTGAAGGTCCACAGTCTGGGCCAGTTCATGCTCTGTTGAGATGGTTGCAAGGCCGACCAGCCTCTCCTGTGTCATTGTGGAGCGTAGATGTGTTTTTATTAACTTCAGCTTGGAGAAGCTGAGTTCTCCTCTGGCAACTGTTACAGGAAGTGTTAGAAGTATGCACAGAGCAACAAAAGCATTTGGAAAGAGGGTGGTCATCTTACTTGTGCTCATATATTCCAGAACAGCCTTTGGAGTTGATCCTGCTGAAATGTATCTTGAAAGGGCTTTCAGTTCATCACCTAAATCACTCGCATCTATATAGCGCATATCATCATGTGTCAACACTGTCTCTAGTGCCCTGCATTGCTGGTGTAGGTCTTCTTCAGGTATGGTAAGGAATTTTAGAATATCATACAACATCCTAAATATACTGCTGTGTTCCTCGAGCTGCATGAAACATTCAGCTGACTGTATTGCACAATCTAGGACCTGGTTAAATAATTCAACTTTGAATTGTTGTTTGGGGTCTCTTATGGGATTATCCTGTGCCTCGTAATCAAAGTGTCATCTTCTTTGGGCACTCTTGTATTCTTGAATGGGTGGGAAAATAGCTTCAGTGTGAAGTTCCTCTGCCAACTTCTGTGCACTCTTCAGATTGTTTTGAAATCCCTCATCTGACCGGTAAGACTGTAGGTAGGACTTTGCTTTGTCCAGTTGTTCCATTGCTTCAGACATCAAGGTCAACACCTTGAGTCTCTTGCTTACAACATTTATTTCAAACAGTATGTCATGCCACAACACTAAGCCACACAGAAATTTGAAGTTGCAGAGATAAAGGAAGAAGGAGGCACGCGTCAGGACCCTAATTGGTCCCTGGGTGATCGCTACTTCCCACCAACCAACACAGATGTAATGAGGTTGGGTAGTGCCCATATAAGAAAAATTAAAACTACTGATTATTTCTTAAAAAGAGGGTTTAATGACTTTCAACTATAAAGGCAACACAGACAAAATAAGAAAAGCAAAAATAAAGACCAACATTGAATAAGGATTAATATAAATGGCAAGTTATACTGAAGACAAGTGCATGTAAAGTTATTATTCATTAGCTATGTACTACTATTCTTAACACCAAAGAGTACATGTAAAGTTATTGTTCATTAGCTACTTACTACTATACTTAACACTATAGTATTGATACAATTCAAGATTAATTTAGCTCTAGCAACCAGACTTTTTTACTCCATAAACTCTGCATTCATGCAAAAATACGTTACCCCTCAGTTTGCTGTTTTCCGCACTGGCCAGGTACAGACAGTCGACAAGTGAACGTCCCTTCGATTCAGGGAGTGTAGGTCAGGTTTCCCTTATGACCGAAACACACACGCAGTCCCGTGCCTTCGTACTTTTTATCTGATTTTTTGGCTGTGTCTTAAAACTGACCAACCAATTAGGTTAGCCAAATCTTTAATGTGGTTAGTGTTGTTGCTTTGACTGTATAATTTATGCTTACTTATCTCCTTGTGTCACTTTGACCGTATAATTTATGCTTACTTATTTACTAGTAGCCAATTATTTTAAATGTGGGTTACACAATCTGTGCCCGGGGACACAACTTATCTCGCTTTATAGGAGTCAGCATACTGTGTTATCTGGTTGCAGTGCGTTTTGACCACAAGTCTTAACTTACCTCTGTAAAGCTTGCCCTCTTCACCTCTGCAAAGGTTGCCCTTTTTACCTCCACAAAGCAGAAGTTTGAGGCCTAACATTGACAATACCTTTGTTCATTTTAAGCTTGGCAATAATTTGTTCACAGATTAATCACAGAAGTTATGTATGTGTCTGGTGATTCTGCTACTGTTCTCCCATGAACAGTTCTTGTCATAGCATTATCCTCCATAATGGCAACTATGGCATCATCTATCTTCCCAATTTGGTGTTTGATAGGCTTTATCGCCTTCACTCAACTTTCCCATTGTGTGGCACTGAGTGATTTCAGTGTCAGAGGGGATGTTCCCAGATGCTGCTTCAAAATTTGCCATCAGTGAGTTGATGCAGAGAAAAATACATAGATGCTTTGAATTACATTAAAAAATTCAACAGCCTCACTAGAAGCTGCTGCTGCATCACTGACCACCAAGTTCTATGAATGAGAACTGCATGAGACAAGAAAACCTCGAGGATTTAAATCTCGGATCCGTGTCTGCACTCCTCTGTTCTTTCCTTTCATGTTGGCACCATTATCATAGCCCAGACCTCTCATGTCAGCTATCACAATTCCCATATCATCCAGCTTTTTAAGAAGCACATTTGTCATACCAGCTCCTGTAGTATCATCAATGTCAATAAATTCCAGAAAAAGCTTTCTGACAGTCACCATTGCGGGGACATTTTCATTAGGTTCTGTTGTTGTTACAAAATGCACCATTAAAGTCATTTGTTCCATATGGCTGATGTCAGCTGTACAGTCCAGAATAACAGAGTAATATCTTGCAGACTTCAGATCTGCCACAATCTTCTGTTTGACTTTTGTTGCCAGTAACTGTATGATCTCGTTTTGAATTGTTTTTCCAAGGTAGTGGTGTGTGTAGATTTCTTGAGTGGTGACCCTTCTTAGATGCTCCTGGAGTACAGCATCAAACTCAGCCATTAGTTCCACAGTTTTAAGGAAGTTTCCATTGTTTGGCACATACAGCTGATCTGAAGTGCCACACAGTGCTAGGTTTTGGGTAGCAAGCATTCTCACAATGGCAATGAGCCTTTTCAGAATATTTTGCCAGTAAAGAGACTTTGATGCAAACTTCTCTTGATGTTGATCATCTATGGTGGCCTTTAACCTTAGTCTCATCTCAAGCTCTTTCCACCTAAGGAGTACTCTCTGGTGATTTGCTGCCTTCTCATGGTATGCCAGATTTCTAGGCAGATTTTTTCCAGTCCTTTGTTCCTGTAGAATCCAGTGTGACTGGAACATTAGACTGGAAGAGTTTGCAATGAAAACAGTATGCAGCATTCTAGGTTTTTGGGTACATAAGCCATGGCCTCTCCACTCTGTCACCATTGGGGACTTCACGCCAGTAATGTGTTGGATGGAAACTTCTACTTTCATTGTCTTTGGGGAGCATGAAGTTTTCCACTTGCTGTGGCCCATGCAGTACAAGGAAGTCCCTCAGGCTACCGCTCAAGTGAGTCAATAGTCCTGGATCATATAGACTTAAAGAACTAAACTCAGCAGCAGCTGTTTCTTGTGCCTCCACCAAACTCTTCTCTGATCTACACTTTTCTTCAGGAATGTGCATGGTTACATCCATTTGAGATGGAGATATGGATGCTGCAGTAGTTGCCAGGTCACCTGCACTCTGACTAACTGGAAGATCAGGCATCTCCTCACCACTCACATCCTCACTGGGGCTGGAGGGCTCACCAGGAACATTTGTGTCTATGTATCTCAGGAGAGCTCCTTCCTGCTTAGATAGAAAAGCTTCCTTTGCTTTCTTTCTTTTTCTGAATGCTGCCCCAGAGGGGCGTTTTCTTCTTTCACTCATAACTGCTGTTCTGTGCCAGCTATAGTGGCTCTCAGCACTCAGTTGAAGGGGACAGATAAGCAGGCTGGTAGCAGGGCCGGAATGAGGGAAGATATCAGCATCTTAAGGCCTAACTGGTTCCTACTACTTCTGTTGACTGCCTGTTCTCCTCAAGTGGGTTCAGGGAAGCAGCAGGAAACAGGAAGCTCCCTGAGAAAATGGTGTTAATAAGTCCAGGCTCCTGAGGGAGCTAGAGAGGTACATAAGAGGCTCCTCCTTCTCTCTCTCCCTGCAACTCCTGCTGCTTTCTGTTATTCCCTCTCACCTTTTCTCCTACCTATCTGTTATGTCTCTTTGCCCTCCTTCCTCTAGCACAGCACTCCACCATTTCTGTGCATCTAGAGCAGAGAGAATACATAAGCACCAGCAGCAGACACAATTTGGATCCTAGTGGCACCCCCTCCCACAGTTTGGCATCTGAAGTGGCCACCTCAGTTCACCTCGTGGTAAGGCCAGCCCTGACATGTAACAAAGGAGGTGGCTAGTGAAGGGAGTGGGTGTTTATGAAAAGGGTGAAAAAACAAAGAGGTGTGTTGCAATCTGTTGAGCTCAGAGTACTCCTGGTGCACGTCTAGAATTGTGTGTCAGTACCAAAGAGTTAGTCAGGAAATAGTAGCATAAATGCTGCTTAATGGTGCAAACGAATAATCAAATCAGCTGTGACATTCAAACTCTGGATTTCTTTAAATATAGAAGTTTCCAAAGAGAGATTAAAAGAATTAGAAATACAGTAGAATTGCAAGAGAATTTCATTGGTAAAACTGTATTTGTAAGTCTTTTAAAATATTTTCAGGCTTTTTTGTTTGCATGGCCTCTCCTCTTAATTGGGCAGGCGCTTAATGGAGATGATAGGTGGGACAACCCAAGGGGCAATCTAACACTTTTATTAATGTGGCATGTAGACTCAAGGGAAAACAATCACGGCCAGGTCCTCAATACACACATACTCAGTCACTTCAGAATGAATGAGAAAAGAATCAGGGTCTGTGCACTCATGTGTGTTCAGGCTGGCTGGGTTCAGCCTGTACTTAAATCATTGTTAGGTGGGGGTATAGTATAAGGTGGATCATGTTATGGCTTTTATTTTGGGTGCGGAGAGCAAGAGAGACTAAAGGAGCTGATATCCTTCCTGCTCCCTAGCTGGGACTAGAAAGACTGATGGAGATAAAAAGGCATTTTAAAAGCTGAGAAAGGAGAGTGTTGGTTTTTTTCCATTCACAATATCAGTGAGATATTTAGAAGTTTTTTCTTCTCACAAAGAGTTGTTCTAGGCTTCTTGGAAAATCTTCCATGTATCACTTGTGGCTTCTTCAACAAGGTCCTGTCTCTCTCTCTCTATCTATCTATATAGATAGATAGATAGATAGTGACAGACCCAGACCAGTGGGGTACAGGAGTCTGGTAGAGGGCAAATATACTGGTCACTGGATGAGTAGTTTTCTGTTCCCTGAGTGACCAGAGCAGGGGCTGCACTAGAGTAATCAGGAACCTGCTAGAACCAATTAAGGCAGACAGGCTGATTAGATCACCTGCAGCCAATCAAGGCAGGCTGATCAGGGCACCTGGGTTTAAAAAGGAGCTCATTGCAGTCAGGTGAGGAGGAGCCAGAGGAGAGGAAGTGCATGTGAGGAGCTGGGAACTAGAGGCACAAGGAGCTGAGAGGGAGAGGCTGTGCTGCTGGAGGACTAAGGAGTACAAGCGTTATCAGACACCAGGAGGAAGGTCCTGTGGTGAGGATAAAGAAGGTGTTTGGAGGAGGCCATAGGGAAGTAGCCCAGGGAGTTGTAGCTGTCTTGCAGCTGTTACAAGAGACACTATAGACAGCTTCAATCCACAGGGCCCTGGGCTGGAACCCGGAGTAGAGGGCGGGCCCGGGTTCCCCCCAAACCTCCCAACTCCTGATCAGACACAAGAGGAGTTGATCCAGACTGTGGAGGAAGATCACTGAGGTGAGCAAATCTGCCAATAAGCGCAGGACCCACCAAGGTAGAGGAGGAACTTTGTCACAATATATAATAAAACACTTGTGTGTGCAAAAGAAGTGTATATACACACACACACACTTCTTTTGCACACACAGGTGTTTACTTTTCCCTTGGAAAGGATCATAAGGAAAAAGGCTTCAAGAATGACACTTCTCACAGCTTTGACTTCTTCCACAGCCTCATTTGGAGCTTTCAGGCAATGACAGAGTCCGTTTGGGGAAGCTACTGTTTGAGAAGCTGGGGGTTATGACTTATCACTTCTTCATCTCATGAACATGAGAAAGGGAGGCCGCTTAATATGACCTTCTAAAGAAGAGGCCAAATTATCCTTTGGACAGAGAAAAAGAGGAGGCAGTAAAGGTGGGAAAGGTGCCAACTCTGTCCGCATATCTATTCAAGGGACACCATCATAGGACCTAACCACATCAGCCACACCAGGAGGGGCTTATTCACCTGCACATCTACCAATGTGATTTATGCCATCATGTGCCAGCAATACCCCTCTGTCATGTACATTGGCCAAACTGGACATTCTCTACTCAAAAGAATAAATGGACACAAATCTGACATCAGGAATTACAACATTCAAAAATCAGTAGAACACTTCAACCTCCCTGGACACTCAAAAACAGATTTAAAAGTGGCAATTCTTCAACAACAAAAACGTCAAAAGCAGACTCCAAAGTGAAACTGCAGAACTGGAATTAATTTGCAAACTGGACACCATCAAATTAGATTTGAATAAAGACTGGGAGGGGATGAGTCATTACAAAACATAATTTTACCATACTAGTTTCCTCCTACTGTTACTGACAGCTTCTTGTCAACTGTTTGAAATGGGCCACCCTCATTACCACTACAAAAGTGATTTTTCCTCCCTTGGTATTCTACTGTTAATTGAATTGTCTCATAGACTGACCCCCTACCTGGTAAGGCAACTCCCATCTTTTCATGTAATATGTGTATATATACCTGCTACTGTATTTTCCACTCTACGCATCTGATGAAGCGGGTTCTAGCCCACGAAAGCTTATGCCCAAATAAATTTGTTAGTCTCTAAGGTGTCACAAGGAATCCTCGTTGTTTTTGCTGATCCAGACTAACACAGCTACCTCTTTGAAATTTAGGAATTAGTTTGGTTTTTGAAATGATTCAACTCAATGTTTCACACAAACACACTTCCTGGGGTGCACACACTCTGCATTTGGCAAATATATTTCATTATTGATACTCTGATTGGTCAGATGGTATTGGTTCTATTCCTTTATTTGGTCTCTTTGAGGCCTTTAAATAGAACAAAACAAAAACCAGATAACCCTGGGAATATTCTTTGTTCTGGGCCTTTGAACTCTCTGAGTGGGAGCAGGAGCCGTTTGTGGAGCTGAGAGGAGCCAGCCCAAAAAGATTAGGGAAATGTAAAAACATTTCAAATCTTTTCTTTCCTAGACCACTTGAGTCAAGCGATGCCTGGGACATCATTGCTGGAAACATTAGGCTACTGTCATAATATTATAGGGTGGGGACAGTCTGAAAGTTCATTTTCACTCACCATATCCACATAAGTAATTGTGTGTGGCAGGTGTAATCACAGACCCAAAGAGGAAAGGGTGTAAGGTTATGTTGAGGAAGAGAGATATTTCCAGAGAATGTTTCTGAAAAGGACAGTGAGCAGAGATTGACAGCTGAACCTGACTAGGTTTCGTACTGCTGTTAACAAGCTGATAGAGCCTCATGTAATTCGGTGTACTGTGTCAATGTACACATTGCCCTAAGAAAAGAGAAGGGCATAGCTGAGGCATCCTAGTGGTATCTGAAACCCACTTATGGGAAGCAAGAAGAGCTCAGCAAGAGGTGAATTTGAACCCCACTGTGGAGAAGACAAGCACAAGGAGCCCAGGACAGAGGATGCATCACCAGGATTTGAGTATCTCAAGTGTCTCAGTTTGATATTGCTCAAGTGGGTGGAGCTTAGAAGAGTAAAACCACAGGGTTGGTTTTCAGTTTGACCCCTCTCTGTAACCGATGTGTGCAAACGTATTTCCATCGCGTAGCTTGCCTTATGCTATCCACAGACACACCTGAGGCATTGCTGGCCTTGAAGAAGGACTTCCTGAAGAAGAGATGGCACTTGCAGTGCTATGGAGCCTGCTGGTCTAAACTTACTGTTGCTTGGAAGCTATATCTTAGTGAAATGCTCCATCTAGGTACCTTGCAACAGGGTGCCCTACCATTTGGAAATTTTGGGTGAGTGCAAAATGTTAAGGCCAGAACTCTCAAACTTGGGTGCATACAGTTAGGCATGTTTGCACTGGCTTGGATGTCTCTCCAGCATGCTCCCAAAACAGGAGCACAGCAGTTTCTCAGGGTATAAACAAAAGCTTCAGATAAAGAACCCTCCCTGTCTACGTACAAATGAAATCATAATGAAAGCCCTTTTCTGGGGACCAGTCAGGAAAGCCAAATCTCTTCCTGAGTTTGAGAGAGAAAAGACTAGACCAGCCACTCCTTATTTTCTATCTCCTGTTATACATGGTATTTAGGCCCACTAGGTTAAGAAGCTCCTACTCTATCTGTTCCCCAGACACTTAACAGCTCCATATTCTCGTTCCAAACATCAGCAGGCCTGACACAAAAAAGAAGAGGTTTAACTCTTAGCTCTGCCTAGGTTACCTTGGCCCAGCTACCCAGGCCAAGGAGGCAAATGGTTAGTGTACCTCATGACACATGTAAATTTCTAACGAGGCACCTAAAAGCAGCCTCTTTTTCAGAGATGCTGACATAGGTTTGTTTGGATACAGTGATGCCTCAATGCCATGATGATGGCTGCACAAAAACTGCCAATAGGCCATTCAGCCAGAATCTATGAAGTCCCCAAAGTTGTCAGTGGTTACCAAGAATACAGCTCTGGACTAGTGATGGACCCAAACTAAACATGTCACATTGAAACACCCCAGAACTTTGAAGAAATTTGGACCCTGTGTTGACAGGACTGACTTTAAACACATAACTCACATTTAACTATAGGTACTGAGCAGCATCAGATTCTAACAGGCTGAAACTGATCCTCAGTGCAGTGTCTTTATGATGAAGAGGCTGGCGTCAAGATACCCCTTTTTATTAAGAGAACTATGTATAGAAATGATTTAACAAACTTGCTGCTGCTCTGTGTAGCTGCAGCCTGCAACTGCCCTGTGCTGGGCTTCTTCGTTTCTGTCTCAGCACGAAGCATGTCAACAAAAACCAAAGTCTGCATAGAGTGTGTACATGAAGTGTAAAAGCAGCAAAGAATCCTGTGGCACCTTATAGACTAACAGACGTTTTGGAGCATGAGCTTTCGTGGGTGAATACCCACTTCGTCAGATGCATGAGCTTTCGTGGGTATTCGCCCACGAAAGCTCATGCTCCAAAACGTCTGTTAGTCTATAAGGTGCCACAGGACTCTTTGCTGCTTTTACAGATCCAGACTAACACAGCTACTACCCCTCTGATACATGAAGTGTAGCATCTCTCCTCTTCCTGGAGGACTTGCTGTATATCACACTCTGCAGAGGGTGAGCTCAAAGCCTGTGGATCACTTAACCCTCATGTAATGCTACCCAACTAAAGTGGTGCAGAGTCTTGTGCTAAAGTCACTTTCAGAGAGGGATCATTCCTACTAAACAAGCTTCTAGTTATTTCCATAGAAAGGTATTCTATTGCATTTTTGTCCACTAGAGGGAGTGCTAGGCTCATCTGTCTATCTCAAGGTTTAGAATCATGGTAGCTGTTTAGCTACCTTAGAGGTTTGCAGCTTTACTGATCTTAAAAGTAGACAACGTAGATGATGATACTTTTTAATTGAACAAGCTGAAAACTATTTGTCAGTCCAGTCAAAGTTATCACATGATTAATTTCAGAAATTTTAAGAGGCGCTCTATTAAGGCATTGTAGGAAGGGCAATGAAAAACCACGATAAAAAAGACTTATTTAGCTTTGTCTTTTATCTATCCAAGTATCTGTTGTAGGTATTACTAAGGGATTGGTTGTCATAATATGGTCCTGATCCATCGAGGCACCTAAGCATCATCAATCTTTAAGAATGCAAGGAATCCCGTTGCATGAAAAGGGCTATTCATGTCTTTAAAGTTAAACATATGCTTGGATGAATCACATACTATGGACATGAACCAAAGCCCATTGAAGTCAATGGAGAACGGTACCTCCACTATTAGACTCCTCACTTGTTGAATCCCATAGAGATCAATTTTTTTCTGGTCCTTTTCAATGGCTACATGCAACCACTAGAGAAAATGATCAGGCAACAGAATCAAGTGCCAGCGAAATGTCGAGGGGACACAGCTCTGCTTATCCTTCATCCATCTATAGATTCACACCACTACCACCAAAATGGCCCAGAGACTGGATAAGATCAGTTCATGGACAGAACAGTTGGCTGAAACTGAACTTAAGTAAACGGAGGTGATGGTGATGGGCAAAAGAAAGCCTTTTGAAGAGTTAGCAGCCACAGTGCAGTCTGCTTTCATTGAAGGTGCACACATTGGTCAATATAGTCTATACTTTAGAACTCTTGGATTCCTCACTGAGGCTGCACTCTCATATAGCAGCATCTGTGAAAACACTTTCTACCACCTCCAGTTGGCTAGGAGACTGCATTCTATCCTGACGTTATTCATACCTTTGTCACCTCTTGGGTGGACTATTGCAATGCACTATACCTGGGAATGAAGCCTTCAGTGCTTAGAAAACTCCAACTAAAAGAGAACACTGCAGCACATCTCCTCAACAGCATAGGCTATCACAATGTCAGAAACTGAGAAATGCATGGTCAGGCCTAGTGATTGAAGCATCAGTGGTCCAGCCTAGCAGTCAGGCCTGGGGTTGGAGCTGCGGGTCAGAGCAGGAATCAAGAACAGGGTTGGAACATGGTTGGAACAGGAACAGGCACAGGGCGGGGCTGGAACAGAAGCACCAGGGGATATTCTCTCTGAGGTAGCAACGTTGAGCAGACTGAAATGCCTGCTCTCCTTGGGAGCCTATATCCCTGGCCTTGGGGTCACCTGGTTAGACCTTTGCCTGTGGACTTGCTGAGTGCTGGTTGATTGACATGGAGCCCTCAAGTGATCAGGCTTAGTAATGACTCAGCAGGCTCAGGCTGCGGGATGACTCAGCAGCACTTGTCAGGCTCAGAGATGCCTCACTGCATGCAGGCCCATCAGACCTGTCCTCCACCTGTCCACTGGCTTTCCATAGGATATTGAATTAAGTTCAAAGTCTCAGTCCTTAGCTTCAAGGTGCTCCATAGCCTGGGCCCAAGATATTTAAAAGGCCACCTAAAGCTTTGAGATGAAGACCATAGTTGACAACTGTGTTCCTCTGGCACAGTGGAATGCTCAACAATAAAGGTAAAGCTCATCCACATGGAAGGTAAAACTTTTGTGGGGTCCAGTCTGAGACTATGGAATGAACTTCCCCAGGAACTAAGGCCGATCAGACTCTTCACCTTCCACTCTAAATGCGAGGCACATTTATTTGACTTTGCCTTCTCTAACATTAATACATCGCAACGTGCATGCAAACCAAAACAAACAAACCACACAACACAACCCTACCACCATAAGACACTCCACTGCATACACTTCTCCTCCGGGGGAGAAAATGAGAACACAAACATGTGACAGATGTTAGGCACATTGCATAATGCACTACTGGAAAGCACTCAGTTACTATAGTGATGAGTGTGGTATAGGAACTAGAAAAGAAGTTGACTTCAGTGGTCTTTGGATAAGGTCCTAAATTAGCATCATATTCAGGAATGAAGATTTATAGTATTAAAAACAGTGTACCTCAAAATGTCTATGAAAAAAAGGAAGTATGCAAAGGGTAGTTCTCTCAAAGAATCTGATTCCTTACAGTGGAAGAGATTTGAATACAGGAAAAAATGTAACCATAAAATACAGAAGTGCCAGTTCTAAATTGCTGCACAGAAAATTAATGTTAGTTAGTATGATAATTATACCATAAGCCCAGGCTTTTGTAGGCTTATTGTTCAATACAGCTGTCTTACCATATATAGCATTCAGGTGATATTTACAAGATCAATGGTTTCTGCATGCAGAAATTAATTCCAGCTCTTGTGGATAAGACACTGTAGTATTCATGACTGAGCTGGAGACCTGTTGAAGTGAAACAAAATACCATACTATATTGTTATCAGTGAGGGGAAAGAATGATTCCCTCATGCAGCTTGAGCAAAACATTAAGAAAGTAGAGATGCAATTCACACAAGAGCCATCTAAATCTATTCAACTGGAACAGAACAGCAAGGAACATGTGTGACCAAGTTTGTTTACACTGAGCTAATCTGCTTGTGATTTTAAGTACACAAGGGCTTTAAATGAAAAGTTATAAGGCTTCTAATTATATGCTGGCAATACAGAGTACCTCAACTTCAGGGGAAACTGATTTGGAATACAAATATTAACATGGTGCCTGATCCAGAGCTTCCATTGAAACCACTGGGAGCTTTTCTATTGACTTCAACAGGTACAGGATCAAGCCCATAGCCTAACCGCCATTAGAGAGTCTTCTTTTATTCCCATGTATTCAGCTCATTGTTTTGACCCAATCTGAAGCTCTGCAGATACTTTCCTGAAGTTAGATGCACAACTTAGACTATCTAATGCATTGCCAGCATTTCAAGTAAAGCGGTTCAAAGAATTAGAAGCAGAGCTCCAACGCAATTTCAGCCAAGTTCAATTCATTATGTTATAAATGGAATCATAAAATATATATAATCTTACTTTCGGTATAGAACACCTTGGAAAGCATATCTTTAATTTCACCTCTAACAGGATGTGCATTGCTTTACTGCTTAAATCTCTCCACATCAAGTCCTCCCTCTAATAAAATAAATAAATGACCAAGCCCAGCAGTTAGAAATTGTTGATGTGCCTGATTGCACAACACAAGCCCAGCCTTATTTCTAGGAAGCATTCCACAAATAACTTTCATTATATATGGTATGTTTCTGATCTGTTATCTGGGGGTAGGGGGTGGGAAAGGTAGCTGTAATGCATCTATAATCTCATGGAGAAGGCATTTGACTGTGCAAAGCAGCCATTTATATTAAAGGTCATCCGAACTTTGGGCTGCAGACAGATTTGACAGCTGGGTTCACAGAGCATATAGAACATAACAGAATTTTAGATTTCAGTTGCACCTTTTTCCTCCCAGATCACTTTAGAAAACAAAGATTTAGATTCTGGTGATGCAGTAACTGCATAGGCAAACCCGACAGCCATTATGAGTCAGGCAATAACTCACCCACATCCTTGCACTCTGGAAACTATTTTATTGAGACAGGCAATGGAGAAAAATGAATTGCCATTACCTTTAGTATTCCTTATAATGCATGGCACTTTTTGTTCCTTGTAACAGAATTCTACAATATTCAATTTGCCAGACTGCCAAACTTCCCCACAGATAATTTTAGTTAACAAAACATTACATATAAGTTACAAAATCAGAATCCCTCTCCCACAAAATTAGTCAGAGTGCCTGAGGTTGGTCCAATGATCATTTCACTGATAAGACTTATTTGACTTTAACCAAGTTTCTATTTACACATTAAATATATTCCCTTGCCTAATATCTGGGAATTTGTTTCAAAAAAAGGCAATGACCTTCAGAATGCATCTTGGGCACCTGTGATTTAATTTGTGCTTTTGTCAATGATTTACAATATTCTGCAATGCTCAGAATCTGAAGGTTTTTCTATGCTACCCATCAGCACTGGAACCAAGGGGTTTCCAAGCCAAAGGAAAAACTTGTTTTCAACTATTTTATATGAAATATTTACATACGTAAAAGAAATGTGGTGGAGCCTGAATGAAGTTTCTCCTTTGATTCTTTTGATAACTTATCTAATATGTCAGGACACAGTTACAGCACATAGTGAGGTAACAGGATTGCCTTCCCAGAGGTAAGTCTATCTCCATATAATTTAAGATACAGTTTTACATTACTGTTTTATCTGGCTAGCCCATCAATTCAGTCTCAAATGGAGGCATATGGGCACTGTTATCTGTAAACAGCTACCAGAATAGAATATTGGCAATCATCCAAATCATGGTCTAGTAATTGGCATTCCTTGTTATATGTACTGTTTGTATGTACTTTATTCTTTTAAAGGAGAATATTCATTTATTTTAAATTTACTGTGCTATATTTGTGCACTTTGGGTTGCTATCTCCTTGATCAAGCTTTATTTATAATTAATCTTTTGCTTTCAATTGTAGTGTTTGCAACACTAAAATTATTTCATATTTATGATTTGAATGTTTAATCAACATGATTTGATTTGCTTAACATTCAAATAATGAATTAAATGGGAATTATATATGTCTTTATATTTATTTCCCATTTTATATCTCATTATGAATGTCATTTTGGCTTTAAAAAGGAATAAACAAGTGACATTTCTTTAAAGAAAACACTTTTATGATAGAAAAAATATTGGATTTTTCCTGCAGTTGTTAATTGCAAACTTGTTTTAAAGGCAAATACGATTTTGAAGGCTCAAAAAAGGTATCAGTGATAATTGGAACATGGAGGCAGAGAGGACGTAGAAAGAAAAAAATGCTTGGTAGAGATACATTTAATTATGAAGGCTTACTCTGGTAATCCCTTTTGAAAGTGAACAAAGCAAAGATTGTTGATGTTTGATGAACTTATCAAACAAGGCAGAATAATGAAGAGGTAAATTAAAAAAGCTAGGTGAAGGTGAGCCAATTAAATTCTTTATGAAGTGCTGAAGGATATAGCCACCAAATTCTACTGTCAGGACGAACATATATGTTTTCCAGAGTGTTCTGTCTTCAGGTTTCTGCTGTTTGTCTGCAGATCCAGTGTGTTTTCATCTAGCACACTGATCTGTATCCACAGTCTCCTTTGCTGAGCTTGTGTGTTTCATTTAGTATTCTCTCTTCTCAAGCTTCCGATGAATCCCTAATGTACCCCATACCTCCTCTAATTATCAGTGTTTCTCTTTGGACCATAGTCTCTTAAGTAAAACAGGTTGCTCATTAGTTAATTGCCAAAAATAATCATCATGCTGAGGGTTAGAAATAAACTCACAACATGTGTTTTGAGCTAAGGCAGACATAGTACTCCACAACACAAAACACTGCTTTATACAAATACAAGTTGCAAGATTGAGGGGCAAATGCTCATAAGTACTGCTCTGGGTGGTGAGACAAATATTTTACTGGTGCTGTGTATGAGCTTCTTTGAGGATCTGATCCAAAGCCCGTTGAAGTCAATGAGAGTCTTTCCATGGACTTTAATGGGCTTTGGATCAGACCTAGAGAGAATTATGTCTGTGTACACTGAATTTCTGAGCCTTATACATCACTTTTTTAATTACTCCTTACATGACTAAAATGCCCTTTGAGGACAATGAGAGTTTTCCTTGAGTAAGTTGTGAGTTGGGAGACTTGTATAAGGCTCTCTGTGCCTCAGCCTTAATAGTTGTTGAGTGTCCTTTCCTCTGGGGGATTTCGTTTCCCTGTATGCTTTAGCATAAAGTGCATTTCAACAGTATCATTAAATTAGACTGTAAAATTATAAAGTGGATTCCACATAGTCACACGGATATTGTTTGGTTGTGTTATCAAAACACTGGTGCAAATTACTGGTTGGTGTAAATGTGCCAAGCTCTGTTGACTTCAGTGGAGTTTCACTTATTTATACCAGAAGAGAATTTGACCCTTGGTCTTTACAGATTTGAACTATTATTCTGCTCTCATTATACCGATAAATATCCAGTGTAATACACTGATGGCAAAGGGATTTCACAGGCATAAGGAAGGGTAGAATTTAGCCCAATCACATTTAGAATTGTATTGACATGGTTTCATTCCATCCATGCATTGCAGAATCATTTCCAAATTTCCATTAATGTTTTAAAACTCTATTTTGGCACTGGAATGCCATGTGCATGCACTTGCAATTACATTATCTTGACAATTTTGGGATGAGATGTGAGGAGAAAAGCAAAAAGTCAATTTCACTCTAAACTTTTATATTTTTGCCATTCCTCCACTTCACTACAGATTATTTTGCTTTCTTTTTCCTTAATGTAGGAGTTGCACTTTATCCTTTTGCAATACCCTCTCCTACTGTATCTTCTGTGTCTATTGTATTCATAGCCTCCACTTTAAAATTGCCTCTCACATTAATTATATGCTTTCCTTTACAAATTGTCCTCAAAAGAGGCTTCAAGGTCAAAATGCTGTTTGTTATTTTTACTTCGATTCTCAGTGTGAATTCAAATCAGCTTTCTCTTCCATTTCCAGCATTCTGTTTCTGGACATCTTCTAGAATGTGGGCATAATCCATTATTTATTAGGAGGCTTAATGGGTGTTGTAAAAACCAAACATAAATCACATACACCGTACTGGAAGAGGATATAATCTATTGGTAGAGCAGGAAACAGGAGATCAAGACATCCAGTTCCTGTTTTTGCTTCTGCCACTGGCAAATTCTAATGGTCAGATTTTTAGCTGGTGCAACCTGGTGTAGCTTCAATGACCTTCAGTGCAGTTACACTGATTTACACCACCTGTGGTTGGATTCAACTCTCTCCAGCAAAAGGTTCTAGTTTCCTCTAAAATCTGTGCTTGTATGGAAAATGGCGATGATTTTCCTGCTGCTTGGCTCCACAGCTATTACCTCTTCTTAAAACGTCACTCCAAAACTTAGGCCGGTATCATTTACTCTCTTCAGAAGAACCGGCAGAGATGTCAATACTCCGGCTCCTGTGAACTGTCACCTAAGCCAGTGGTCAGAATGGACTGGTTGCTTTCCTTGCCAAGAGAAAAAAGTAAGTCTCAACCATAATGTATTCACTTATCTTCAGATGTGTCTGTGATGAGCATGTACAGAGATTAATTATATGTATTATGCATGTTCATCGTTTCCGAAACATCCAGTAAACTCATCCAAATATGATAAACATTCTCTTGTATTAGAAACATGGGGCCTGAGTCTTACTTACGCTGGTGTAAATTAGAAGTAATTTCATTTAAGCCAAAAGTGTTACTAAGGTGCAAAACTTATACAAAGGAGAGAAGAATCAGGCCCGCAATATTTGGCCAATAGTTTTCTTCTTTATCTAGCTAGGTTTTAATTAAATTTCCATTGACTCAATGCAAATATTCAGATATAGAAACACTCTGAGAAGCATTTGTTCATCAGCTCTGTTTACTCTGATTTTTGTATCATTTCATGTGTTTCTTCACAACTATTAAGTATAGGTCATAACTTTTATTTTCCACTTATATTTTAGGCAGAAACCAAGAGGTCTAGCATATGGAATGAGTGGGAAAGGAAGAGCCATACTTCAAATGGGATTGCTCTTCCTCTTTGTTTTGTTCAGTTCAGGCAGCAGCATCCACCATTAATCAGCCACAAATGCTGTGAGCTTTTCAGGATCTCAGTTGTTATTTTTGTTTGTCTATGTCTGATATTCCTATAGCTCACAGCACATTCCTCTGCAAAACATATGTAAAGCTTAATGCCACATCGAAGGCATAGAACATAGGCACAAGATCCAGAATTTGGAAAAATAAACTAACTATACCAGGCGTTAGGCCTAATGGAATAGGAATATTAGTTAAAATGTGTGCAATTAACAGAAAACAAGGACTGGGAAGTTTCCATACTCCATCCGAAAGGTCTGCGGTACCTACACGATGTTGAAATTAATAAGTAATCTATTCCACCACTGTAAAAGAGCCACCTAGTTCAAAATAATAGGTGTTATTCAACTCAAACTGGTGTAAATCAGGAGTAACCCCATTGAAGTCAATGGATGTACACCAGATTTACAACAGCCCATTGTCTCTCACGTTATTTTCATTCTTGCTAAGCCCTTTAACTTCCATAGCTGGTTGCAATAATATTTATTTATTCCTAAATAATTAGAACACTTTCTAACAGGTTAATTTATAAAGGAGATTTGTTTTTACGACTACTTAAAATTTAATCAAAATCTTATCATTTCTGGATATAAAGTTCTTGTTAATTGGCCAATTTCTTTGCCTTTTTTTTAATTTAATGTGATTTAGTACAGATACAGAACTTTGCTACAGCCTGCCAAGTTTAAAGGGAGTAAATGCGCTGGTCATCTCTGGGATGAGGCAGCATGCCGAGCAACAGAACCATGTGCAGCAAGCCAACGCTGTGGAAAAGATTTTCAGTGTGAGGAGACAGGTAAGTGAAATGCTATTGGGAACAACAGCAAATTAAATTTGGTCCTGGATGAGAAAGAGTCAATAATGAGAACAATGGACCAGTTCCTCGGTGCAAATTCTCTGGCTAGATTACATCTCCCATGATGCACTATGTTCTCTCCTTGTGTTAAGGGAAGGAAATGTGTCCTATGAGTCCCTGGATGTGGTGCATCGTGCAAGGTGTAGTCTGCCCAGATTTCAGATAATGGCTTAATCACAACTTCTCTCATTTCAGGTGTTCTTTTTTTGATGAAAAATTAAAATTTGTGGAAAACTGGTAGCTATCATGAAAATGTTGTTTTGTCACAAAACAACAACAAAAAACAAAACAACCAAAAACAAAAACAATTTTCTATCAAAAGAGTTTTGACAGAAATTTTTTCTACCAGCAGGAGCTACAGCAGAATCAGGAGATCAGGTGGCTGTCCCTGCAAGATTGGGTTTCATCAGTACAGTTTTTACTTACAACACAATAGTGCCAAGTTCTGCTTTCTAGTATAGAATACTATTATAGATATTAGGAAACATGCACCATATCTAGGGCCAGATCTTCACACCAATTTACTCCAGCTGCAGATATGTCCCTTCATTTTCAATGGCACAAGTATTCTCAAATTGTGCCTCGTGAAAACATTCATTTCTGAAATATAATTATTGTAACAAATTCCCAAAACACGTTCTGCAACTCGAACAGGCAAAACTGTACATTAACCTGACAGAGTTAATTTCATTTAGCCAACTGAAGAAGCTATTTATTCTTGTACTGCCTATTCAGGAACATGATCTTAGATAATTAATATACTGGAGCATCAGCAAAATGAACTTGACAAGATTCCCACACAGTGGATCCATTATTTCGAACTTAGGAGGTGTCTAACCCAGGCTCCACAGTTGTGAAGCACTGCACATTGCAAGGGAAAGTTTTAGGATAGTTTAAAGTTCAAACTCTGCTTTCCTCTAAACAATAAGGCCAAATCTTGGTCCAAATAACCCAAATAAGCATTAGGAAGATTTGTAGATGCAGGGAGGGAATAGTCCTTCCTTCCAAGCTATAGTGATGTAGCAGAAAGCACTGAAGTAGTTCTTGTGGCTCTTTTGCCCATCGCTGTAGTGAAGAATAGCTTGCAGATCACATCTCCACCAGCTTGCTGCCCCCCTAAACTCCTGCTCAAAGGGGTGCATGAAGCCTCATGAATCACAGGGAGTATATGTCCCCGCCTAGTCTTCTGGAATCCTGCCCCATCTCTGCTGCCGGCAGAAGACACCAGTTCTCCTACTGCAATAGCGTATCTCTACCTGGGAGGGTGAGAGGGCAGTATGACTTCCTAAGATATAAGAATGGACAGACTGGGTCAGATCAAAAGTCCATCTAGCCCAGTATCCTGTCTTCCAAAAGTGACCAATGCCAGACGCCCCAGAAGGACTGAACAGTGCTGGTAAGACATTGTAATACGTATGAAAAACAATAGCGTGATCACCTTTAATAATGCCACCATTTGCCAGCCCTGGCCACACAGAGGTTTCTGAGATACGAGCATTCCCCTGTACATGAATGGAGGTATTGTAAATGCCAGTGTGGGGGGTAACTTACCAAATGGCGACTTCTTAAATGGTGGCTGTCTGAGGCAGTGGCCACTGTACAGGGTTCTGTGAACAAGACACTTTGCCTACTAGCTAAGAAAAGATTCACTGACTCTGGTGCAGGGAAGTGTAAATTAGTTTCCCTACACCTGCTGGCCTCTTGAACCAGAGTGGGGAATTCATCTTGAAGGGAAAAAGATGGCCTATGGCAGCTTAACATCCTGCTGAGGGGATAAGCTGAGTCACTGGATCCCTGGATGCTCAAGCCATACTGCTACCACAGCTGCCCACACTTAGATGTCTCCTATACACTACAGAAACACTAACCCAAGAATCAATCCCTGTTACAAACCCTGTTGCCTACTCTGTCCTCATATCTACTCTAGCAACACCATCAGAGGACCCAACCACATCAGCCACACCATCAGGGGTTCATTCACCTGCACATCTACTAATATGATATATACCATCATGTGCCAGCAATGCCTCTCTGCCATGTACATTGGCCAGACCAGTCAGTCTCTACGTAAAAGAATAAATGGTCACAAATCAGACATCAGGAATGGTAAAATACAAAAGCCAGTAGGAGAACACTTCCATCTCCCTGGACATTGTATAACAGATTTAAAAGTAGCCATCCTTCAACAAAAAAAACTTCAAAAACAGACTTTAAAGAGAAACTGCAGAGCTACAATACATTTGAAAACATAACACTATTAATTTGGGCTCGCATAGGGACTGGGAGTGGCTGGCTCACTACAAAAGCAATTTTCCCTCTCTTGGTATTGACACCTGCTCCTCAGTTATTGGGAGTGGACCACATCCACCCTGACTGAATTGGCCTTGTCAGCACTGGTTCTTCACTTGTAAGGTAACTCCCTTCTCTTCATGTGCCAGTATATTTATGCCTGTATCTGTAATTTTCACTCCATGCATCTGAAGAAGTGGGTTTTTTACCCATGAAAGCTTATGCCCAAATAAATCTGTTAGTCTTTAAGGTGCCACCGGACACCTCGTTTTTGTGGATACAGACGAACATGGCTACCCTTCTGATACACGTACATATGCACTTCAGGTCGCTGTATTAAACCCCACCTTGTATGTAACGGAGAGCCAGACTGTAGAGACGGATCTGATGAGAATAACTGTGAGGATGAAGATATTGAAAGCCTCTGTGAAAATCTAGACCCAATTCCTGGGTCTGAAAGAGCAGCCCAAGGGTGAGTAATTCATCTATATTTGCTGTTCTTGCAGTCAGGCCAGGGTTACATTTTTTATGTTGCTCTTATTCAGTAGTAGCATCAGTTTTCTATTAATTGAGCTCTGACAGCGTGCACGGTACTGTACAAAACAGAAGGACAGTATTGTCCCTAGGACTTCACAGTCTAAACGGCACAGCAGTGAGTAACAAGGGAGGCAGCAAGCTATAGCAGACAGGGCACTGGACTTCGAGTCTGCAGACCTGGCATGTGATCCAAGTTCTGCATCTGACTCATTCTGTGAGCTTGAACAAGTCAATTAAACTGCAGTGCAGATATGCCCAGAGAGGTTAACACCTGCATCTGGCCTGTGTCAGCTGATTCGGTCTCACAAGGCTCAGGCTAGGGGGCTACTTAAGTGCATTGTTGACATTCGGGCTTGGGCTTGGGCTTGCCTGGCAGTGGCTAGAGCCCAGGCTTCAACCCAAGCGTCTACACCTCAATTAAACAGCCCCCTAGCCTGAGTCGGCTGACACAAGCCAGCCACTGGCATTCAATTGCAGTGTAGACATGCCCTGTTTGCCCCTCAGGGTAATAATAATAATTCCCCACCTTTGTAATGCCCTCTATAACTTCCTCTATTTAATGAAAGCAATATATGAAGTGAAATAAAACATTCTGAATGCTAAGCCTGATTGCTTTCTCCTCTTAGAAAAATTAAGAGCATTGATTCAGAGCATTCAAGGCCTGTCCTCAGTGTACCTACTCATAGGACGGACCTTTGGTCTGACTTAGTATGGCCATTCTTATGTTCTTGAAGAGAATTTCCAGTTCTGAGGAGTTTCTAAGTGGACATCAGTGTATGCTACTCTCATTTCAGGCTACCAAGTGAGCAGAAAGATATTGACAAACTGGAGGGAATTGAGAGAAGAACATCTAAAATAGTCAGGGAGCAGGAGGAAAGACTCAGTGAACCAACTATGAATAGTGTGACTAAGTGAGCACAGTCTGCAAGTATACAGAGGGTGTTAACACCCAAGGGGGAACAGCTAAATGGGAGAACAACTAACAGAAAAGTGATGAAATTGAGAAATAGAACATTTACTTTGACTATCAGGAAGAACTTTGTGACAGCTAGATTAGGAGGTTGTGAAATGATTTCCCAAGGGACTTGATGGAAGCCCCATAATTTGGGACATTTTTATAACTCTACCTGACCAAACACTAGAAAATGAACTGCAGAGAACCATATATTGGAAGAGAGATGACCTGGATGATTTCATTAGTGTCTTCCATCTCTAACTTATGATTCTATGATACTGTCTTTGAAATAACGGGCTATTTGTCTCATTTTTAGTCAGAGAGAAAAATCACTTTAGTTTAGTTCCCACAGGAGAGGACAAAAATGGAGAGGTGTGGAATCAAAACCTCCCATTTATGAAGTCGAAGATCCTGAGTCATTGCTATCCAAGGCAACATAGTGTCCAGTGTCTGAGAACAGAATGTATGTAAAGTCAAAGTGGGGGGATGGGGCGGGACGGTGGGGAGAAAAGGTAGGAATTTTTTTTGGTAATAGCAAAGAAAGCTATTGTTAATTTCTGGATGATGTCTCTTTTCATTAAAGATACAATGTTCTTACACAAGAAGAAATGCAATTTGTATATGATCCTAAGTATTATGGAGGCCAGTGTGAGTACATTTACAACGGAGAATGGCGGGAATTGAAATATGACTCTGCTTGTGAACGTTTGTACTATGGGGATGATGAGAAATATTTTAGAAAACCCTACAATTTCCATGTATATCAATTTCTAGTAAGTATTTAAGATGTTAATTTAGCAACATTTTCTCACTAGGAACCAAAGTTTGCCTTAGAGATGTTATGTAGATTTTCTCAGGATAGATATTACAGTTATTTGCAGCAATAGAAAGATAACATTGAAGACCTACTTTCATGGATGAGCAGCCTCATATGCTCTGGGGCAGTTACTGAGATTGTGCATTTTGATATAAGGGATTACTAGGGCAATTCCATATGTTTTGGGGCCAGTACTCCCCTCAGCCAGGGTCTCCTTCAAATCCTTCCACAAACCCCACCTTTTCCACCAGTCTCTAAAGCAACAGTCTTCTAGTTAACAATAAGCATTTGTACAACACAGTTATTTTTAAAACCCACATGTGAAGGAACTAATATGATCCTTGCTGCAGCACCCAAGCAATCCTATTACTTATTCTGGTTGAGTGGACAAGGCACTGAACTGGGTTTCTGCTCCCAGCTTGGCTATTAATAAGTTGTGCGACCTTGGACAAGTCACTTCACTGATCTGTGCGTCAGTTTCCCCATTTGTTAAATGAGGATGATGATACTTGCCCACTTTTACAGTGCTTTGAGATCTGCAGTCTGGATGACAAGTGCCAGAGAAGAGCTAAGTCACCTTCCTCCCCCACCTCTGTCTGTATAATGCTGGAGTTTTAAAATTCCACCTGTCCTGCTGGGAGCTTCCTACACTGTAGGGTAAAGTCATCATTGCCCTGGTTAACAGTTAGCGTGCATTGACCACTGTTCATCCTAATCATCTCTCTTACCTTGTGCTCCTCCTGTCAGGTTGTTATACCCATTTGTTGGCTATAGTCTTTTTCTTAAACTATCTGGGGCAGGGAATGCCTCTTTGTTACCTGTCTGTACATTTCCCGGCACAAAACAAATAATAATTAGGGGAGGAAGGATAATCTAATGGTTAGGGTACTAGCCTAGGAACTATGGAGATTTTGTTCTGCCACAGACTTCCTCCGTGAGCTTGGTTAAGTCACTCAGAGCCAGATTTTCAAAGCTATTTCAGCACCTAAAAAATACAGGTTGGAGCCTAGCCTGGTTTTCAAAAGCACCTAAGCACCTTCTTACCATCTCTTATTATGCTGAACTCTCTCCACTCATTGTATGGGAGGCCTGGGCACCTAGCTTGAGGCTGAAGATTAAGAAAAGTCAAGGAAGTCAGAACTAAGGTTGCCTGTGCAATCTTTATTTGGCCCCCTTATGTGTAAGCATTATGCTGCAGTTTATAATTACGTGATCAGATACTGTATTTTCCACAGGATGGAAAATTCAGTGCACGGGATGGACGGTGCTCACTTAATAAGCACCTATTCAATATTTTGTGTTTTGCTCCTTGTTCAATCTGTGCCCCAACCTCGAGGGGTTTATTCACTGCACACTGTTCAAATACTGCTCTGAAGAAAGAATTATTAACTTCCTCATGGCCTTTTCTATGGCACTCATCCCTACAGTATTTGAGTGCTTCACAGATATCTATTCATTTATCTTCACAATGTCCCTGTGAGGGTAGTATTATACTCATTTTAGAGATGGGGGGTTGAGGTACTGAGATTAAAATCCACAAGTTTTGAGATGAGGAGGACCTAATTTTTAAGAGTACTTAGCATTATAGAGCAGTTCATGTGGTCAAAGCACAGCGCCCATTGACTTCAGTTGCAGCTGTCAGGTCTCAACAGTAGTCTCCCCTTTCTTGAGTCCTAGTGCTAGTCTTTTTATCCAGCCAATCCCAATCTTCCCCCTCCTCCCAGCTCCTCATCCAATTTCCATATCCCTCACACCACCATCAACTGACACCCTCTTCCTGTTTCCCACACTAGCTCCCACTCCCCGACCTGGCTCCCAGTCCCAGGCTCCTTGCCCAACTAGTCCCAACTTCTACTCCCTCTACCCCGCCTCCCTCCCCTCCCCGCCCCCCGACGCTCAGTCCCAGCTTCCTTTTCTGCTCCCAGTTCCAATGTCCTTGCCCAACAAGTTCCAATTTCTCTCCCCCAGACATCTTGTTCCAATCCACTCATTTTCCCCCTCCCCGGTCCAGCTTTTTGACCATTCTGAAAGTCTAAGGGTATGTCTACACTACCTGCTGGATCGGCAGGCAGCGATCCATCCGGCGGGGATCGATTTATCGCATCTAGTCTAGATGCAATAAATTGACCCCTGAGCCCTCTCCCACCTACTCCTGTACTCCAGCTCGGCGAGAGGCTCAGGCAGAGTCGATGGGGGAGCGACAGAAGTTGACTCACCACAGTGAAGACACCGCGGTGAGTAGATCTAAGTACGTTGACTTCAGCTCCATTATTCACATAGCTGAAGTTGTGTAACTTAGATCGATCTCTCTGCCAGTATAGACCAGGGCTAAAAGAGACAGGCTCCCTGCTCTTAGTTCCAGTGCTCAGCGTAGAGCAGCTAGGAGCAGCACTTACAGCAAAAGTCCATCTGAGCCCCTGTAGCCCTGGGGTGGACCATGTTCAGGTGCACACTCACTCTAGTCACTCTAGGAGCTGTCAGGGGCTTGAGCATGCTCACTGAGGATGGAATCTGCTTAGATTTTAATTGCTAAAATCTAAGCAATCTCTACTGAGCATGTGTGAACTATGATTTTTCAAAGACGCATAACTTGGTCAAATTTAGTCAGATTTGGCAAAATGCACATCTCTAACACAAAGGCCACCACCAAGCCAAATTTCAAGTCACTGGTCTCAAGTATAGGGGCACTAGAGTTGTACAAAGAACATTTTTATTGTGGGCAAAAACAAAAAACAAAAAAAATGTATTTTCCCCATAACCTCATTCTCAGAAACAGTTGAACCATTTTTGATGATATTTTCCAGAAAATATTCAGCTTAAGTTAGGCACCACTTGAGAAAATTTCAGCCAAAACAATTAAAGTTTGGCAAAGTTATTAGCAACTGAAAACAGGGTTTTGTAATGAGAAGTGTCAGGCTACTTTAATAATAGGCTGCATTACCTTACCATTGGGGCAGGATCGGGTACTTCAGCAGAGTGTGGGATACGGTAAAGAAGGCAAGTAATAGCTTCAAAAGTAACGCCTCTTCTTTTCATTTCAGGCTCATGCTGATTCTGGATTCTCTTTTGAGTTTTACGATGATTCGAGAGATTTATTTGATGCCATAAAAAAAGATAAATCCACAAATTATGGTTTTACCTTTGGAATAAGTTATGCTAACGTACCTGCCTATTTTGAGCTAGGTTTCAGTTTATCACGGGGTAAAGGAACCCTGAAGAATTTCACGCAATATAACGAGAAGGTAACAAAACAATGGTGCATGTGTTCTCTCAGTCATGTCTTGTTGCATTGCACAATTTCGGTGTAACATATGTTAGTTTATTCTTTTACTTGCATGTTTTTTTAACAATAGTAATTGTACCTTCATTTGTTCATGTAATTGCAAATGTGTGATCATTAATAATCTCGTTTGTTAGTCTTATTACATTTAAGCAAACAGAATCATTATAATGGGAATAAAATTGAATTACGAAGTATAAGAACACATGTCATCTTGCCCCTTCCTGTTTCATGGCTATATTAAGTATATAAATAAAGAAATGCTTAAAGTGGCAAACAGGGAGGGGAAAATATCAAGATGTTCATCAAACCAGTTGTCCTCAGGGGATGAGCTCTTGTTCAATTTAATACAAGCTACAGTATGGCGGTAAATTAAGCTTCTATTGTATCATAAGTTAAAAGTATCTTAGTGAACAAATTAGTACTAAATGGAAGAATTTATTTTTAATAGAAAGTTTACATCATGGCCAAATGTGTGGTGACCCCCATTTAGATCTGATAAAATTAATGATAATATTTTATATTTATACTATGCCTGTGATCTACTTTTCTCTTGGTCAGTGACAAGGAACAGTAAAAGAGAATTATCTTGACAGTGTCCTAGTTGAAGTGACAAGGAGTCCGGTGGCACCTTAAAGACTAATGGATTTCTTTGGGCATCAGCTTTTGTGGGTAAAAAAACTCACTTTTTACCCATGAAAGCTTATGCCCAAATAAATCCGTTAGTCTTTAAGGTGCCACCGGACTTCTTGGTTTTTTTGTGGATACAGACTAACACGGCTACCCCCTGATACTAGTTGAAGCGCTTTCAAAACTGCTGTAGGCTGGCATCATTAAAATATCTAGTTCTTCCTTGTCTAGAGTCACATCAATTTTCTGATGAAAACAATCAGTGATTTTGTATCCTCAGAAAATGACTCGTTAAAAGAGCTGTGTCACACGGTTCACTCACCGCATCGCCTTCTGATTATCTCGGGGAGTAGATCCACCAGTCTGCGCTCTCATTCTGGTGGTGTCTTCTGCCATCTTCTCTCTCGCTGCACTGGTCACTCCCAGATCTACAGCTTCCTCTTCATGGCTTGGCCCTCCAGCCAGGTCACTAAAGTCCTCCCCTTCTGGGGAATTCAAAGGCCTTCCAGACTCTCCTGTCAGGATGGCATCTCCAACACATTGTGCCACTGCCCAGTGGCTGGTAGGGGAACTCAGGCCTACCCACTACACTGGGTTCCAGCCCAGGGACCCTATAACATGAGCCAAGACCTACATCTCCTTAGTCCTCACTGCTGTTTCCCTGGGCTTCTTCCTACTTTACTGGCTTCTCTCCTCTCTGGGGTTGCCAGCTTCTTAACTACCTCCACTCAGGGAGTGACTGCAGCCTGCTTTCCTACCACCACTGCCTGTGCCAGCTTCTTGGCTATATATTGGGCCCCTCCTGCTTCATTATAGCTGAGACTACTCCTAATTAGTGGCCAGCTCCCCTTCCAGGTGCACCCAAGGGTGTTAATTGGCCTGCCTGGCCACCCTAACCTCTTCCAAGTCTGTGTGGGGCTGATACCCCATCACAGGCAGGGCAGCCGATTGTGTCAGTTTCTGAGACATGGAGCAATGGCCCAAACATGAGAGAATGTGCAGGAGAATGCTCTCCAGACACATGGACTTTGGGGAACAGATTCCTCTGCCCTCAACAGGAAAACAGCCAGTTTGTCTGCACAGCTGAGATACAGCTAATTACTGCTGAGTAGGAGAAGCAATGGCAAGCACCAGCTGCCATGTGTATTTGTTATTCTGCACCGCCCCTCACAGATCACACTATTGACATACTCGCTCCTCCCCTCTGCACCCTCTTTCATAGACATGCTATGAAATGTACTAGCTCTGTGTGTGTGTGTGTGTGTGTGTGCGTGTGATATTGCTGTAAAGAAGATACAAGATCCTACTATTAGTACTATCTAAAGATGCTCTTTAACTTATGTGGCAAAAGCTTATGTTTTCTGGAGCTGAAGAACCAAGGTTGTGGTACCAGTGCTGAGGGGAGAGAAGTGTGTGTATTTGTGTGTTAGAGAGAGTGTGTGAGTGATGTAGTAATTGCATCTGGGTGTGGCACCTAGGTCCTTTATATGGCTTCAAGAATCGCATCGACCTGCAGAGGTTCTCCATTGCTTGGCTGTCCAGCACAGTGGCTATAACACAGTTTTGCTGTGTAAAGGAAAGTTACCAGGTTAAATCTGGCCACCCAGTTTAGGTTTTTCAAAACAAATACACATTAACAGAACCTAACACCAATAGAAATGGTTCCATTTTTTTTAAATATTTCTATTTTAAAGACATATAAACAGTCCCTGGAAGCATTTGCAATTCCATTATTGAAGCTTTGGGCTAGGAAATAGGAGCCAGCACCAAAATTGACTAAAACTTGGGATAACCCAAAGTGAAACTGACAAGCCGACTTTAGTTGTCTAACCTGAGAGATACGCAAAAGTGAACAAACAGCATAAACAGCAAGGCCGCCCGGGGGGGGGGGGAAGTGGGGCAATTTGCCCCGGACCCTGCAGGGGCCCCCACAAGAGTTTTTTGGGGTCCCTGGAGCAGGGTCCTTCACTTGGGCCCCCGGAGCTTCTTCCGCTCCAGGACTTCGGTGGTGGGGGTTCCTTCCGCCCTAGGGTGGAAGGACCCTCTGCTGCCAAAGTGCCAGGTCTTCGGCGGTAATTCGGCAGCGGGGGACCCCCGCCGTGGGTCTTTGGGGTCCCGACCCACAGTTTAAGTACTGCTGCTCTACTCTTTTCCTGTATTGCAAATAATTCCTTTGACTATTGAACATCTAACAGACATGTCACTGTTTATCAGGGCCACCTAGAGGATTCAGGGGGCCTGGGATCTTCAGTGGCGGGTGGCCCCCGCTTCGGCAGTAATTCAGTGGCAGAGGGTCCTTTTGCTCCGGGATCCACCGCCAAAGTGCCCCAAAGTGGGTCAGGACCCCCTTTGAATGCGGTCACCAGGGGTGGCTTAGAGTTGCTGTGGCCCAGAGCTGAAGCCCAAACCCACTGCCCAGGGCAGAAGCCCTTGAGTTTCAGCTTTGGCCCCCCTGCTCGGAGTGGTGGGGCTCGGGCTTTGGGCTCCCCCCAGGGCAGTGGGGCTTGGGCAGGCTCAGGCTTCGGTCCCCCCTTCCTGGGGTTGTGAAGTAATTTTTGTTGTCAGAAGGGGGTCATGGTGCAATGAAGTTTGAGAACCTCGAGTAGAGCATCCAGTTTAGAGGAGGAAAAAACATAAGAAGCCTATTCTGATTTCAGGTAGACAGTATTGTTAACGCCAAGTGCACAGGTGCTGGAACTAGGGTGTTCTGGGGGTGTGGCCACAGCCTCCGGCTTGAAGTGGCTTCCATCATATACAGGGTTTGCAGTTTGGTTCAATGGCTCTCAGCACCCCCACTATACAAATTGTTCCAGCTCCACTGCCCAGGTGATCAAAAATCATGACTCCAGCCCCCCCAAAACCATGAGATTTGCTTTAAAATATGTTTTAATACCTAAATAAAATGTATTTTTAGTTGCCTTCTTGGTTTTGATCCTTTAAAGGACACTTGGGTCACACTTTCAAGCTTTCCTCTGCAACCACAAGTGCTAGAAACTTTTTTAAAAATAAAAGCTGAGATTCTCTCAGAATCACTTGACTCCAGGAACTGAAGCTGTAAGAAAAAGAACAGATGAGCTTTGAGCTAAAATCACAAGGATTGGCAACACTAGTTCTAGATTAATGTATCTCTACTGGCTTCAGTGGGGACACATTAGTGTTCTTTAGTTGAGAATCAGGTTCGGGCAATGTTCCTTTAAAGGGCTCCTAGCTTGGTGTAAACCCACTAAATGTTTATACCACTATTCTGCAATGTGGACCCATGTATATTTCTCAGGGAAGAGACATGTTTCCCTTTTAACATCTGTCTGGTTTTATCTGCAGAATGTAGAATTCATTAGAGCCATAACAAAGGTACAGACAGCACGGTTCAAAATGAGACGGGATAACATAGTTCTGGATGAAGATGTGCTTCAGTCTCTGATGGTGCTTCCAGACAGCTACAACTATGGAATGTATGCCAAATTTATTAATGACTATGGTACCCATTTCATGACATCTGGGACCATGGGAGGCATCTTTGAATATATCCTTGTCGTTAACAAAGAAGAAATGAAAAGAAAAGGTTAGAATAATGCTACAAATTCTGTGTTCATCACTTTATTCTCTAACTGTCCCCTCTGATTGTTTAATGTTATAGACTCTTAAAACTAACCCCTGGGTTCCTCCCTCTTCATCCTCCCAGGCATGGAGCGATAGTACTGGCACTGCTAAAGCAGTACCTACCACCAGAGGATACCTATAGCCACTCACCAACTGGCACGTCCCACTTCTGACCTGTCTACCTACGCCAAATTCCTTCTCACCACTACTCACAGGACTAGCTGCCACTGTTCCACAGTATGCTTATGCAGAGCCACTTATACTGACTTTCCATAGTTTGCCTTCCTGTGCAGCAAATCAGCAGCTTCTGAGCAGCATTTGGGTCTTCTGGCCTTGGAAAGCAGGGCCAGGATTTAGCTCACAGTGACTAAAATTAGGCACTCTGAGTCAGTGCTTTAGTGTTCTTGGTTTAAGTACATTTCATAGGTGAGTAAAATAGGTCAGATTCTGCAGCTTGTGTCATTTGGCATAGGTCCATTGGCATAAATGGAGTTTTGGTGATTTACACCAGCTTAAACCAGCTGAGGTTCTGGCCCTAAATCTTTTTTTAAAGTAGATCTCCTTTTGGCCACTAGGAGGCACATGGGAAGTTAAACTGGAGGCTCTCTTGGTTAGATTATTTATCCTTTATCCTGAGGTTAGGTGTTAAATAAACCAATAAGTGCGTCTCACAGTCAGCATGCAGTTCCTGACCAGCTCACTCATTGTAGTGTGGAATCTACTTGGCTTTTCCATCTACTTAATCTTAATAGTAGTATGGCTGCTATACGGGAGACATCATCCCAGTGGACATGAACTCATCGCCAATGTACTTAATGTCTTCTCTCATAACAGGAAAACTCAGAAAACAGGTATTCTGTAACTCTGAATCTGAAAAGATGTGACCTGTAAAGTTTTTTAAAGTTCACAATTAGGGCTTCCCTTTCTAATGGGCCAAACCAGAACCACAAGTCCAAACATCCCCACACTTTGGGAGATGGTTTCTACATCCAGACCCAACATGGATCCATATTTTGCAGCTCTCATTACCTACCAGAAGAAGGACCGTCAATTATCTTTTGCGCGACAACTGGTTAAACAAACAGGTATCTCCTGTGGGGATGAAAACAGAGGAAAGTCACTAACAGGGCGTTTTGTTCTACTGTCTTACATCAAAGTTTCCCTTGGCAGTAATCAATAGTTTAGGCAGGAGTTTGGATTTCTCCAGTACTCTTTCCGGACTGTTTTATTCTCCTATATCTTACATACAATGGCCCTGCATCCTTTCCACCAGCTAATTTTGCAACCAATGACTGCCTTGTGTCATCAGCATCTAGGCTTCCCAAAGCTGAACTTGTTCTTTTCACATCCTTTTTGCTCTCCCTGGCTTACTACTACAGAAGGTAGGACAGCACCTGGAGAAAAGTTTGTTTATCAGTACAGAGATTGGGACGGGTCCAGAATGCACTAAAGGATTTCATGTCCATATTCAGAAGCCTGAAGACTTAATAACTAGCTGCCTCGGAACAAGACAAATGCAGACACAGATCCAGAGGAAAGAATGACAGTTTCACTCATACTTCAACAATCAGTGCAGGTCTCAATCAAATATGATGGAACCCTTAGTGAGACTTAGTCTAAAAACCAAGCTCTCCTCTGAGAGGGTCGTCATGAGCAACACAGACACAGGTGGATCAGGAGCGACCCCCAAGGACATTCTCTTCACACTGGTGGGAGCAAATTGTAGCCTTGATTATACTTGTTAGCACTAAGAGCAAGAAAAAGGCATTACACAGACAGATTGAGATACACTCAAATACGTGTTTGTTTTGAATGTGTGAATAATGCATTGTACTTGGCCTTACATCTGGCATTGTAATCTCAGGAATGACAGAGTTCTGCTTGCTCCAACTTTCAACCCACGAAGGTGTGCAGGGCTGCATAGTTATGCCTGTAAATTATGTTTATGTAATGTATCAGCAGTTAGGATTGCATGCATATCAGTTTCTGGGCAGTTGAAACATAAAGCCTCTTCTAATCAAGCATGAGGATGCAGAACAACATAGTCCTTTTGGTACACTCACAAGATTGTTAGTGGAAATGTAAAGTCAGCTACAATGTGATAGATACCACAACTCTTATACATCCAGTGATACAAGTAGGCATTAGTCATCTATAGCTTCTGCTATAGGTTCTGCTTTGGTTTCAACCTGGTGGCCTAAGATGGAGACTGTGATTATAGCAATAGTAAATGGCAGCCAGATGCTCAGCTGGTATAAATCAGAATAGCCTCACTGACTTCAATAAGACTATGACAATTTATGCCAGTTTATGATTTGGCCTAGAGTAGTTCGGGTATCTATAACTACACAGATTCAGTGCTCAGAGCCAACCATAGAGAGTGTTACAAAAGAAGTACTTAGCAATAAAAATGATTTGTACAGCTCTCCTGAAGTGTGTCCTTATTCTTGGAGACGTTCTGTGTCCTTCACTCCTGGAAAAGTGAGTGACAAAGAGGTGACCAAAATCTTAACAAGGAAGACTTTAAGAAGTAGACTGCCAAGTTAAAGGAAAGGATTAATCACCAGCAGCTGGACAGGGGCTATGATTTTATTTTATCTTGTGCTTACTGTATATCTGAGATGAGATTTAATGCCACAGGGTGCCCTATTTTAAAAATGAGGGATGTTGGAGTTCTGCAAGAGACAAAAAATGTGCCCCAGAAGAGAGATAATTTTCATTCTAATGTAGGATACTTGTATAATTTCCATCTATAGTGGATACCATTAAAAACTCAACATTTATCAACTGATACAGCATTATATCCTATAGGAAATGAAACTGCAGAGTCTCAGATTCCCCCACATGGTAATAATTGGTATGTTTTGATGGTTTAATACTGGACAGATTTCCTATTGAATGAGGTGTCTCCTCACTATGTTGTTACATGGTGTGTATGAGTCAGATCCTCAGCTGCTGTAAATCAGTACAGCTCAGTTGTAATCAGTTGAATTTATACCAGTTGAAGAACTGGCTGTGTACTTTCTTAAAAAAAAAATGTTACCACTAAAACTTGAGCCACTGATCTGCATAAACTAGCACGAACTAATACAGCTAGTGTGTCCTAACCAATTACTAAACTATATTCCAATATCATTATGCTATTTAGAATAAAGGCAAAAATCCCACTGAAGTGGAAATTTGTCTCAATAAGGACTGAGTAAAAATGAATAAGATTATCAGGATAAGGCACCTTGTGAATCATGCCACCAATATTTTTCATTCCTTCTTTTTAAAATAAATTATTGTTTTATTACACAGGAGAAAAGTTGAGTAATTCATTAACAGGTGTGACGACATTTAGGAGAGATGCATTCAGCACAGAATAGTATGGAAAGAGCCTTTACATATTATGATTAATTCAAAATGCAGCAATAACTCTCATGACTAGGACATATTCAACTATCTGAAATTACATCAGATGATAAACAATCATGGTTTCCCCTCCTGCAAAGAGCCAATACTCTGTATGACCACCCTTTTGCAGCAATAACCACTTCAATATTTATCAAGACTGGATCTACAGTATTCGCTACAACCAATTGCAAATTGTATTGACAGACCCTTGCTGAACATAATTACTCGACAGGAGCCATGGTGAATCAATTAATCAGAGTGTATCTGAACTTTAATTTTAATGGCACTTCAACGCTGAGAGAAGCAAACATTCATGTTGCTTTGAGTGAATGAATTTTATCCATTTCTGTTTACAATTATTGAATATTATACTCCATGGATCTGAATGCTGCATGTTTACTCTTTCTCAGGGCCCAGGCCTACAATGCAGTGAGACCCTGGATTCCTATTGAAGGCAATGAGAAATGAAGGGTTAGGATCTCTCCATCTCCCATTAAGTTGAATGGGAGTTCAGGGGGCAAATTGCTTCTCCTGAGGTGCTCAGCATCTCGCATGTTCAGGGTCTGATCCCGCATCAATAAGTCAATGAGCCAGATTCTGGTCTTGATTGTTGCAGGCATGCACAGGCGTGACTCAACTGGAGTTACTCCTTATGGACAAGCGTAGAAGAAGAGAAGAGACTCATGCTCCACAGAATTTGCTAGTTATTTCAATGGAAGCAAACCAGGCCTACAGGCCTGATACTGATGAGAGGCAGCGTTGCCTAGCGGATAGAGGACTGGTCTTCGACACAGGCCACCTGTGTTCTACTCCCACCTTGGCTTCTGGGTGACCTTGGGAAAGTCTGTTTGCCTCTTTATGCTTCAGTTTCCCCATCTGCAAAATGGGCATAACGATACGGCCAAGTTCTTCATGAAGCACTACTGATTACAGCCATTCGTGGATACAGAAGCAGCCATCCGTGGTCACACTAGTGTGTGCAAGTGGCTTGCACGGTCCTGGACAGGAGACGCAAAGGAGATTTGAAGGGATGCTGTGACCAGGGACAGCTGCTGGTGAGCCCAGTACCTGCTCCAGTGGGCAGGGCTGGGGACGGTGCAGTCACGCTGGAGGAACTGCTTGCAATGGGCACTGGTTCCTGCAAGCAGCAGCCTGACATGCTGCTGCTTTCGCCACTGTGGTTCCTGGCCCAGTCACAGGCACTAGAACCCTGCAACTCTGCGGATATTCACTTTATATCCATGGATATAAATTTTGTGTTCGCACAGGGCTCTACTACTGATGAAAAGGGCTATATAAAAGCTAGGTATTATTAATTATTATTATTCTGCATACACTGAAATCAATGGAAGTCTTGCCATTAACTTCTGCTGAACTTGCCTCATATTTGTAATACACTGAAAAATACACATAACAAAACATTGTTGACCTAAGAAATGTGCCTACTACTGTGCTTTGGTGAAACCACTTTTTTATTTCAGTTCTCTTCTCTACAGCTTGCTCATAGGACTCTAGTTATTTATTTTTTACAATACATACAGCAGTAGCCGTTAACGGTAATACAACAGCATGCAATAAACCGTCAGTGATTTTCAAAGGGTAAACAATTGATACATTTGTATTGAAGTTACTATTCTAGCCAGTCATTTTACCTCACTAAATAACTCATGCAAATTGACCTAAATGATATTGTAATTTGGTGGCAGCTTTTTTCAGTACTGGGGTTGTTGTTTTTTCAGCATCCGTTCAGTAAAGTTTTGTAAAACATTATCTACTGACCAAAATATATGGGGCCAGAACTTCAGCTGGTCACTTGAGCTATATCAATTTACACCAGCTCAGGTTCTGATCCAAGTATCTCAGGAAATCATATTTGGCTAAGCCCAAACTCCTATAAAAAGGCAAACACTCTCTGCAACACTGTCTTCTGACCCTATAGCTAATTATGCAGCTAATACACCAGTCTCAGTGCACAGATGATTAAGAGACATATTATGATATATGCACCAGATACTCAGCTGCTGAAAATTGGCATAGGTCTATTCACTTTAAAAGGTCTACATAGTTTTACTCCAGCTAAGGATCTGGCCCATACGGAGACAAAATTTAAACAGATAGAACAGAATCTGACATATGAAGGGACTTCCTAGATTTGAAATTTTTCACTCTTCTTTTAGAAGAAAATCTCTTGGGGCAAGTATTTTGCCCTTTCAGACTTAATAATCACTGATAAACCCCAGCCATATATTTGGCTTCCACACAAGAATGACAAAGCCCAGCAAAATCAGTTTCACACTGATGGCAATAATTTCTTGGCTTCCACAAATGTGCTACATATTTGTATGAATATTTTATTGGTTGATGTACCTGCAATTACCACTGGGGAAAAAATGCCGTTCTTACCAAGAATGACACTGACATTATTGTTTTTCTATTTTTGTTTCACAGCCATTTCATCTGAAACAATAAGCTCCTGTTTTGGTCTGTCAGGAGGCTTCATATACCAAAAGGAAAGAACAGATATATCAATGTCACTATCATACAAAAACTGTGAGAAGGACGTATTCCTTAAAACTGGTATGATGTCCGAAAAGGGAGTACACAGAATATATTTGTCTTACTAGTAAATCTTTAAATGAATTCACCATTGGTGTAAGTGGGTCAAAGTGCATTTGTGGAGTTCTACCCACTGATGTCATTACCCCTGTTGCCATTAGCAGATTTCTGACTACCCTGGATCTGGAGGTGCAAGTGGGGGATAGGTTAAGGTTTAAAGTCGGGATGGATGAAGCTCAAGGGGTTTCATGAACATCTCAAAATAAATATTGGGTTGCAGTGTTCACAAAACCAATTCAGATTCACAAACCATTTTCACTATTCTAACTTGTGTTTTTTTTCCAAGGGAGATTCAATTTAACCTCTAACTAAAAGGTAATATGCATTAGGTTTTGAACAATTCCCTGTCCACAACCTCAAAAGCTAGGGTAGAACACGTGGGCTCTCTACATGGTGGGTCAAGATCTTGAGCTGGTGTAAAACAGTGATGGAGCTATGCTGATTTACACATCTGACTAGACCTGAGCAAAAATTGGAATATCCATCTCACAGGAAATGCCAATATTTATTATTACCCCCAATCAGAACAAAAAGTCAAAAGAGCAAAACGTTTAATATTTAACAAAATATTCCAATTTGGAAAGGTTTTTTTGGACAATTTTGAATTGAAACAAAACTTTCTGACAGTCTCAAATCAAAATATTTCATTCTGGGAGGCATGAGGCACCCAAACTACAACTCCCATGAGATATCATTGCACCATATGTAGATGCAGTTCAAGGTCAAACTAAGTCAAAAGTGTATGTTTTGTTTCAATTCAAGAAATCAAAATATTTTAATTTAAATCAAACTGACCCAAAACAAAATATTTCATTGCAATTTCCCCACTGTGGCAAGGCACCTCCTCCTCCATCTCACCAGACTTAGCACTTTCCCATTTGGTGGTGGCCAGGCTGGGGGTAAATCAGGCCCACTCTAGGCAGTGTTTGTCTTCCCCCTCTGCATTTACTTGTCTGTATTTTCAGGGTAGGCCTCACGGCAAACCTAAGGAGTGCATCTCCGCCAACCAAAAAAGAAACAAATGTACAAACACAAGAACAAAGGGCGGATACCTTTCCCTGCCTCCACACTATGTGTCTGTCTGTGTGTGGGGTGCGGGGGTACGGGTAGCGGGGCATTGTCCTGTTACTTGCCCTGGGGTGTGAGTCCTTCCCCTAAAGAGACACTCAATTTTGGTTGCTTTCCCTATGAGGAAGAGAACAGCCTCTCATGCTGGAGAAATCTAGCTCCTTTCTGCCACTATCCCTGCAGCAGCTTCTCTCCTTCCTTCCCCCACAAGTTTTAAAAGGTCTCAGGCAGCCCTTAATTGGACTCAGGTGTCCCTAATTGACCTGAGGTAACTCCTTCTCAGCTTGTAGAAAAAAGGGCTTGTATCATTCTAGGGCTTCCACCACTCTTGCAGCTGTCCAGTATGAGTTTGTCACACTACATAAAATTTCAATTTTGCAGAAAATGCATTTTCTGTACAAAAAGCATTTCATTGGAACATTCCAAATAGAATGTTTCTCTCTCCCTGCCTATGTCTTCCACAGTCTATTTGAATTTTTTTCCGTCTCCAACTATCTCATTTAGACTCAGGGGACCTGAGTACTACTCCCTGATGACGTGATGTGTTATTTTGTATATGGACTGGGGAGCGCAAAGGTGATATAAAACTATCTTTGCCCCACACATTGGGTCCTGTGTATATGTTTAGGGCTTGCTCCTGGGCTCATTGAAGTCAATGGCAAATCTCTCATTGACTTTAATGGTGCAGGGTCATGGCCTTAATGGGGGCAAGTGGCCATCCACTGGGTCATGCTGTTACTACTCAATGTGTGGAAATGGTAGCTAATATGTAGCTATAATTCAACTTTCCAGATCCTGAAACCAACAGTGCAATAGTGGAAGATATTATTCCTCGGATTCAAGGTGGAGATGTTGCTTCAAGTGGAGGGCTTTTAAACAGTTGGAATGCCAATATGTATCGTCGCTGGGGAAGGTCATTAAAATATAATCCTGCTGTTATTGATTTCGAGGTAAGACCTTTTTGCAGTTGAAGAAACTCCACTGTTATGAGGAATGAAAGTGTAGTAGACCAGATCATTTCATATTTTCATTGTGATCCCATCAGAGAACAGATTAAATGTAATGGGCCGCTGATCTGGTAACCTCTCAGACATTCCACAATGGGGAGTGCATTTCTTAGCAACAGCATCAAAGGTGAGACAGACAAGAAGCTTAATGCTGGCTTAGTGGAGAGTTTAGTTTTTGATGTGTCCCTGTGCACAAGCTTCCCATGGAACAGCTTCCCAAGGAATGGTTTTAGGAGTGGTCACCTAATCCCTATTATTCTCACGACAGCTGAAATCTGTGTTCTCGCAGTTATATAAGGAATCAAAAGGAGACGAAGGGATGGGCTCCTCCCTCACACAGCCACTCTGCAAATGCTAATAGAGCTCATAGGCTGTTGTAACGGATATACCCCAATGTGGGGTATATAGACAATTTACAGGTCCAGTGGTCATGCTCATATACCCCTGCACTCCAATAGACATACTTGCTCCTGTGGAGTAGGGTATTGCAGAACTTGGCTTCAAGACATTTGTCTTGGCTTCTTGCTCTGATTACATGTTGCTTCTCTGCCCTTCAATATCACAGTGTTAGGCACTATCTACATATCAAACTAGGTAGCTATTTCCTTTGCGTTTTTGCTCTGCTGTGGCCATGGAGCAGGATCCAGTATTTCACTCTTAGAGATGAGACAAAATAGCAAAGAGACCATAGAATTTCCCAGTTAGGGTAAAAGATGTTTTATTGGTTAGATTGTACTGCTGGGGCATAATGAAGCATTTTTACATTTCTTGCCTTTAATACAATTTTCTTGCAATGAACTGGGGAACCTAAAAAACTTCCATGCAATATATAAAACTGCCTACAAAAAAACCCAACTGTAAAATGCCACAAGTAAAAAAAGGCTCAGATAGATTCACCTTTAATTCAATTCTTGATCAATCACTGCAGCAGTTTTTCACACCATTATGGAACTATAATTCTCAAGGATATTAGCAAATACCTATCTCCTATTTGTTATAAGTAGTAATACAAAATGCTTCATCAGCAAGCATGCTAGTTTTAGGCGGTCTTTGCAAAAAAGCTTGCATGTTGAATACTCTAATTTGGGAGCAAACTTTATATCTCAACTTGCAAAGAAGATAAAAAAAAATAAAATAAAATCCAGAGACAGTTCTGTGCTAGGCTGGTAGCAAAGGTAATCCCACATTTGATGCAACTTCTTTTTTTATTTGAAATAGTAAATAGAATTTGGCCACTGCTTTTCCCAGACTTTAATAAGAAGGAAGGTTCTTTCATGGATCAGTAACTGTTTAAAAGATAGGAAACAAAGGGTAGGAATAAATGGTCGGTTTTCAGAATGGAGAGAGGTAAATAGTGGTGTTCCCCAGGAGTCTGTATTGAGGATAGTACTGTTCAACATATTCATAAATGATCTGGAAAAAGGGGTAAACAGTGAGGAGAAAAAATATGTGGATGATACCAAATTTCCCAAGATAGTTCAGTCTCAAAGCTGACAGCGAAGAGTTACAAAGGGATCTCACAAAACTAGGTGATTGGGCAAGAAAATGGCAGATGAAATTCAGTGTTGTTAAAAGCAAAGTAATGCACATTGGAAAATATAATCCCAATTATACATACAAAATGATGGGGGCTAAATTAGCTGTTACCATTGAAGAAACAGAACTTGGTGTCATTGTGGATAGTTTCTGAAAACATCTGCTCAATTTGCAGTGGCAGTCAAAAAAGCTAACAAAAGCTACAAACCATTAGGAAAGGGATGGATAAGACAGAAAATATCATAATGCCTCTATATAAATCCATGGTACACCCACATCTTGAATACTGCATGCAGATCTGGTCAACCTATCTCAAAAAACATATATTGGAATTGGAAAGGGTGCAGAGAAGGGCAACTAAAATGATTAGGGGTATGGAACAGCTTCCATATGAGGAGAGATTAAAAAGACTGGGACTTTTCAGCTTGGAAAACAGACAACTAAGGGAGGATATGATGAAGGTCTGAATAATCATGAGTAAGGCAGCAATTTAGTCACGGAGGTCACGGAATCCATGACTTCCAAAGACCTCCGTGACTTCAGCCAGTGTTGTCTGGGAGCTTGAGGGGGTCTCCTGTCGCCTGTGGAGGCAGGGAGCTGCGGGATACACCAGCAGCTCCCAGCCATTGCAGGTGGCTGGTGGACTCTCCACAGTTCCCACCTGTGGTGGGCAGCAGGGGGGGACTCCCATAGCTCCAGCTGCCACTCCCAGCCGCCGCATATGGCAGGACGCAACCCCTGGAGCACCTGGCTGCTGCAAGCAACAGAGGGGAGCCCTCAGGAGTCCCAGCCACCACATGCAGCAGGGGAGAACCCCCAGAGCTCCAAGTTGCCTCAGGGAGGACCCCCATAGCTTGGAGCCACCAGTGGAGGAGAACCCTGGAGCTCCGAGTCCCCATGGGTGGTGGGGGCCCCGGGAGCACCCAGCCCACCAGCAGATGCCCAGGCTCCCCATTTTGTCATGGATATTTTTGGTAAAAGGGACAGGTCACAGGCTTCCATGAATTTTTCATTATTGCCCGTGACCTGACCATGAGTTTTACTAAAAGTATCCGTGACAAAAGCTTAGCCTTAATCATGACTGGTGTGGAGAAAGAATATTATTTATTTCTGCAGATAACACAAGAACCAGGGGTCACCCAGTGACATTAATAGGCACAAGGTGTAAAACAAACAAAAGGAAGTATTTCTTCACACAATGCACCTGTGGAACTCATTGCCAGGGGATGGTGTGAAGGCCAAAACTATAACAGGAATCAAAAAAGAACTAGTTAAGTTCATGGAGGATAGGTCCATCAATGGCTATTAGCCACGATGGTCTGGGGTGCAAAATCATGATCTGAAGTGTCCCTTGCCTCTGTTTGCCAGAAGCTTGGAATGGGTTACAGGGGATGGATCATTTGATGATTGCCTTTTCTACTGATTCCCTTTGAAGTACCTGGTATTTGACACTGTCAGAAGACAGGATGCTGGGCTGAATGGACCATTGGTCTGATCCAATATGGCCGTTCTTATGTTCTACTCCATGCCTTTATAAAAAAGTCCCTCTTCTTGAAGGGGTGGCTCCGGGGTATTAGGCATTGTTCTAGTTATAGGAATAAGTAGGTCAACTGCATAAAATACAGAATCTCTGACTTCTAGGTTACCATGTCATTGTGTTTGCCTGAACCAGTGGGGCAATTCATGAAGTGTGCTCACTTGAATTTTACCGCAGTGAATTGATATTCAATTCAAGATGGCTACCTGGGCGTTATCTTCCATAACATAAATCAACAATCCTGTGTTGGCTCAACCAAAAAGGTATAGCCAGAACTCCTGACCAGCTTTGCCTCCTGGGTTAAGACTGGAGAAATCCTTCCTCCCTTGGTCCCAGCTTCACCCAGAAATGGCCCCTGGAAAAATCATCCAGACCTTTTTATCTTGCCAGCTGAGTCCTGTTGCCTTCAGCCTGCTCCCAGCCTGCTAGCTGCTGGAGGACCAATTCATGTTGGTCACACCAGCAACTGATTCTGGGTGCCCTCTCCAGGCAGTTCTTGAAGTTCTAAACACACAGTTTGCTGGCTGTTTGATGGCCTCTGTAAATTAGTGGTCTAGGTCCTGCTGCTTCCAGACTATCAATCAATCAATAAAATAAAATAAAAATCGGAAAATCACAACTAAAGCTGGATCTCTGATGTCAACTGAGATGCCAAGTACATGGAAACTGAAAATCATTGTACCCCAGTAGGTCATCTCTGGATCTCCTCAGGTCAGACTTGAGACATATTATGGGGCAGCCTGAGGAGACTGCTACGATTGTCTCATCTCTGATTTCAAGCCCCGTGGTTGTCACCCTGACACCTACATTCATTTAACAAGAATCAGATGTTATGGGTAACCATCCTACAAAGGACACAACTCCATGGTAGCTCACATCATAGGATTAGGCCTTACATTCATAAGCCTGGAAAGCTAAAGTCAAATAAAATTAAATTACTGCTGCTCGATTTTCCATTCGGAGGACCTGATCTTTGACTAATGTAAGTTAGTGTAGAACCATTGACATCAATGAGCCCTGAGTGTTTATATTCTTGATAAGGGAAAGAAAGGTTTCGCTGAGTTACAGGAACTATACAGCTTGGGGAGGCACATCCTCTTTCAGTAGCTTATTCCTCATGCCCAGAACTAAGGTGATCAGGATGTCCCAATTTTATAGGCACAGTCCCGATATTTGGAGCTTTTTCTTATATAGGCATCTATTGCCTTCCACCCCTAGTCCTGATTTTTCACACTTGCTGTCTAGTCATCCTAACCAGAACACCTCCAAGTCTTGTGTGTCCCGTAAAATAGAACAAGGATATTCCAGACCAACTGCCACAGCACCCTGAGAGCTTTCAGAAAGGGAGTCCTTGAGAGGAGATAGAACAGGAAAGGAGGACATCAGTGAGGAGGAAAAAGAACTCACTGCAGTCAGATGCTGCAGCTTTTATTTTGTGCCATTGCTATCTCTCAGTGCATCGCCGCCTTCGACAAGACATTTTCTTGATAGGCGCAGCTCTGAGTGTCTGGCAGTGGAAGGAGCGTTTCTCTCCTTGCACTTAAGGGTGGAAAATCTTCCATGAGAATGTATAATTGCCAGCCTACTCTGAGATGACAACTATGCGATGAAATGAGGAGCATCTAGGCAATTGTACAAGTACCGAGTTGTGCTACTCCATTGCCATTCGCCTCTTTCTAACTTAAAAGCACTACTGTCTCTGACTTTGGCAACAAAATGTGAGAGAAGGTAGAAAGGAACCCAGAAGCAAGAATTATCCACACTATTAACTGGGTAAATAGGAAATTACAGAACATTCTGCCATATTGACAAAATGGGCTGTTTAAATAGAAACACTCTCAGTAACAGTGAGCATTCTGCTGCAAGTTATCCACCCTTCTGTGCAAGTTCCATCATCTCTGGGCAAAATATGCTGCAATTTTCTAGTAACTCACTCAGTGACCTCTCAGTTGGTGACACTAGGAGCTCTGCAATTGCATGGGGCTCTAGAGTGAGTTCAGGCTGCTGCTAAGCACTTGTGTCCACTTGAATGCCTCTTATCTTTAGCTCACTCTTATTTGTTAAAGGGTCTTGTGCACATTGTTTTTAAGAAACATTTTCAAAGCCATGTAGGACTTTCTTAGAAAATCTTTTCTATGCTGTATTTGTAAGAAGAGAAAACTCAGTCTCTGCGACCAGTGTGATCAGATGAGCATGTGTCAGTCTCATTCAGGTATATGTACATATACACACAAGCACACAAATATAAAGCCAACCTTGATTTTTAAAATGTACTTTGTTTGAACTGTCATGTGTTTGAGAAAATCTATTACATGAATATGAAATACATAAGGGGCAAGATATTAAGTCCAATGCTAATTTCAGTGCCTAAAATCCATATATAGACAGTCAAATAAAAGCCTGATTTTTCAGGGTGCTGAACATTTCAACAGGAATGGTGGATCCTTAGCACCTCAGGAAATCAGTTCATTTGTATTTAAGTGGCTAAATATGGAAGTTAGGTTCATAGTTTTAGATACTCACATTTGAATATATTGGCCTAAATACATGGCAGATTTAGATGTTAGTATTGTTAGACTCATGATGTTTTCACTATTTCTTATGGCACAATATGTTTTAACTGTATCATACCATACCACAGATGTATGTACTATGTGTGCTTCATACATAGAGATCAATGCATGAAGTATATATTGATGCTGGACTGATACTGCTCTGATTAAGGAGGTTAGGCTAGAGTTTAGATTAGATGGCACTGAAACGTCACAAGCTGCTACCAAAGGACTCTGGTCCAAGATGGCAGAAATCATGGAAAACTCTTGCAAGACTGTGGGTGGGATCATTTAAATATGACTCAAATAATAGGTCCCCTTGTGGTTTTTGATCTGATCGGGGCTGGCCTTACCAAGAGGCGAACAGAGGCGGCTGCCTCAGGTGCCAGACTGTGTGGGGTGGCCACTAGGACCCAGAGTGTAGAAAACTGAGTCTGCTGCTGGTGCATAAGTATTCTCTCTGCTCTAGATACACAGAGATGGTGGAGTGCTGTGCTGGAGGAAGAAGGGCACAAGAGACATAACAGGCAGGCAGGAGAAAAGGTGAGAGGGCAGAATAGAAAGCAGAAGAAGCTGCAGGGAGAGAGAGGAGGAGGAGCCTCTTATGTACCTCTCTAGCACCCTCAGGAACCTGGACTGATTATCACCAGCTTCTCATGCAGCTTCCTGTTTCCTGCTGTTTCCCTGAACCCACTTGAGGAGAACAGGCAGTCAACTGGAGTAGTAGGAGCCAGTTAGGCCCTTAAGATGCTGATATCTTCCCTTACTCAGGCCCTGCTACCAGCCTGCTTATTTGTCCCCTTCAACTGAGTGTTGAGAGCCACCATAGCTGGCACAGAACAGCAGTCATGAGTGAAAGAAGAAAACGCCCCTCTGGGGCAGCATTCAGAAAAAGAAAGCAAAGGAAGCTTTTCTATCTAAGCAGGAAGGAGCTCTCCTAAGGTATATAGAGACAAATGTTCACGGTGAGCCTTCTGGCCCCAGTGAGGATGTGAGTGGTGAGGAGATGCCTGATCTTCCAGTTAGTCAGAGTGCAGGTGACCTGGCAACTACTACAGCATCCATAACTCCACCTCAAATGGATGTAACCATGCACATTCCTGAAGAAAAGTGTAGATCAGAGAAGAGTGTGGTAGAGGCACAAGAAACAGCTGCTGCTGAGTTTAGTTCCTTAAGTCTAGATGATCCAGGACTGTGGACCCACTTGAGCAGTAGCCTGAGGGACTTCCTTGTACTGCATGGACCACAGCAAGTGAAAAACTTCATGTTCCCCAAAGACAATGAAAATAGAAGTTTCCATCCAACACATTACTGGCATGAAATCCTCAATGGTGACAAAGTGGAGAGGCCATGGCTTATGTACTCAAAAACCCAGAATGCTCTATACTGTTTTTGTTGCAAACTCTTTCAGTCTAATGTTTCAGCCACACTGGGTCCTACAGGAACAAAGGACTGGAAAAATCTGCCTAGAAATCTGGCATACCATGAGAAGGCAGCAAATTACCAGAGAGCATTCCATAGGTGGAAAGAGCTTGAGATGAGACTAAGGTTAAAGGCCACCATAGATGATCAGCATCAAGAGACGATTGCATCAGAGTCTCTTTACTGACAAAATGTTCTGAAAAGGCTCATTGCCATTGTGAGAATGCTTGCTACCCAAAACCTAGCACTGCGTGGCACTTCAGATCAGCTGCATGTGTCAAACAATGGAAACTTCCTTAAAATTGTGGAGCTGATGGCTGGGTTTGATGCTGTACTCCAGGAGCATCTAAGAAGAGTCACCCCCCAAAAAATGTACACACACCACTACCTTGGAAAAGCAATTCAAAATGAGATCATACAGTTACTGCAAGAAAAGTCAAACAGAAGATTGTGGCAGATCCGAAGTCAGCAAGATATTACTGTGTTATTCTGGGCTGCGCAGCTGACATCAGCCTATGGAACAAATGATTTTAATGGTGCATTTTGTAACAAAAACAGAACCTAGTGAAAATGTCCCTGCAATGGTGACTGCCAGAGAGCATTTTCTAGAATGTATTGACATTGATGATACTACAGGAGCTGGTATGACAAATGTGTTTCTTAAAAAGCTGGATGATATGGGAATTGTGATAGCTGACAGGAGAGGTCTGGGCTATAATGGTGCCAGCATGAAAGGAAAGAACAGAGGAGTACAGACACGGATCCGAGAGTTAAACCCTCAAGGTTTTTTTGTCCCATGCAGTTCTCATTCATTGAACTTGGTGGACAGTGATGCAGCATCAGCTTCTAGTGAGGCTGCTGAATTTTTTAATGTAATTCAAAGCATCTATGTATTTTTCTCTGCATCAACTCATTGATGGCAAATTTTGAAGCAACATATGGGAACATCCTCTCTGCCACTGAAATCACTCAGTGTCACACAATGGAAAAGTCGAGTGGAGGTGATAAAGCCTATCAAACACCAAATTGGGAAGATAGACGATGCCATAGTTGCCATTATGGAGGATAATGCTATGACAGGAACTGTTCATGGGAGGACAGTGGCAGAGGGAAATGGAATCACCAGAAACATACGTAACTTCAAATTTCTATGTGGCTTAGTGTCGTAGCATGACATACTGTTTGAAATAAATGTTGTAAGCAAGACTCCAAGGTGTTGACCTTGATATATCTGGAGCAATGGAACAACTGGACAATGCAAAGTCATACCTACAGTCTTACCAGTCAGATGAGGGATTTCAAAACGTTCTGAAGAATGCACAGAAGTTGGCAGAGGAACTTCATCCTGAAGCTATTTTCCCACCCATTCAAGAATACAAGAGTCACCGAAGAAGAAGACATTTTGATTGAGGCACGGGATAATCCCATAAGAGACCCCAAACAACAATTCAAAGTTGAATTCTTTAACCAGGTGCTAGATTGTGCAATACAATCAGTTGAAGAACGTTTCATGCAGTTCAAGGAACCCAGCAGTATATTTGGGATGTTGTATGATATTCCAAAATTCCTCACTATACCTGAAGAAGACCTACACCAGAATGCAGGGCACTACAGTGTTGACACATGATGATATGCGTGATATAGATGCAAGTGATTTAGATGATGAACTGAAAGCCCTTTCAAGATACATTTCAGTAGGATCAACTCCAAAGGCTGTTCCGGAATATATGTGCACAAATAAGATGACGACTCTCTTTCCAAATGCTTTTGTTGCTCTGCGCATACTTCTAACACTTCCTGTAACAGCTGCCAGAGGAAAACGCAGCCACTGCAAGCTGAAGTTAATAAAAACACATCTACGCTCCACAATGACACAGGAGAGGCTGGTCGGGCTTGCAACCATCTCAATAGAGCATGAGCTGGCCCAGACTGTGGACCTTCAGGAAGCAGTTCAAATCTTTGTAACCAAGAAGGCATGGAAAGCAGCACTTTGATTATTCAAACAGATAAAAATGCCAGTGTTTCCTATGCAGACAAGAAAAGTTACATTTGCTGTTCAGGTGTTTGAAAGTTAAGTGTTAAAATTTTTGAACAAGGCATTTTAAGTTGTTACTGCTCCTTTATTGGGGTAGGTAGCAGAGCAGTACCATGAGAGGAGTAGAACAGGAAGAAGGCAGATTTGAGACCTTTCAGAGTTTTGGCCCAAGTGAGGAGACATGGGGACGTCATTGAAGCTTCCCGCCTCAGGTGCCAAAATGTTGTGGGCTGGCCCTGGAGCTGATTTGGGAGCAGAATGAAAGGGATGCACATAAATCCAAGTATTCAAATAATTCCAACACCTCCAAAAATACCAGGGCTTTGGAGCTGAAGTTTCTGGCTTTGGCCCATCTATAATATTGTACACACATCATATCTAGCTGTCTAGGAAAGTAAGTTGTTTCTTCAGCTCTGGGGATTCTCCAATAAATGTCCAACACACTACGGCTGTAATACTTTATAAGTTGAACTGTACTCATGAAATTAAATCCCCTTTTTTGTGCACCTACCAAAGCAATTATAATCCATCACAGCCACATATTCTCTTCTGTTCTATGCAGCTGCAACCCATACATGAAATCCTCCATAGAAGCAACCTTGATGATATTGAAACAAAAAGGCAAAACCTGAAAAGGGCTTTGGACGAGTACTTAGCAGAGTTCAATGCCTGCCGCTGTGGCCCTTGTCAGAACAATGCTGAATCCATGCTTCTCGGGGACGTCTGTGTTTGTCAGTGCCCACAGGGTTATGAGGGCCCAGCCTGCGAGAAGACCAGACGCAAAGGTAGGGTGGCAACATGCATACATGGCGCTGAGGAACGGTGTGTGTGTGGGGCGGGGGGACAGACGGGGAAATAGCAACTGTGTTCTCACTCTGGGCAATGCTAAGCAGCCGCTGTTTGAATCCATTCATCAATCAAACCTTCACTACTAAACCACCTCTCATGCCAAGCAGTCTTAGGGGCTTTGCAAATGAGTAAAATTAACTGCTCAAGTAATTATTATAAATAAGCCAGGTTAAACAAGGGAGGCTTTAAAAGCTGGAGAGATGTCAGCACCACAAATTGGTGGAGAAGGCAAAGTCTGAGCTGAAGAATAGCAGCTGGCTAACAGCTCTAACAGCCAGAGCTTTGCCCTGCTCTGTGAGACTCATCAAGGGATCAGTTTTCCTAGGCTCAGTGTATTTAAGGCATATGTAGATCACTACAATAACATACTAGATCCTTCTTCTGTGGTTACAAGTGTGATCTCAGATGCGTCAAGGAAAGGAATCAATCACCTGCAAGGCTGGGGAATCGTGCAGAACCCGACAGCAGCACTCTGCTGCAGTTGTAAGCTGCACCAGGCTCCATCAAGGAGCCCGTGAAATATGATCTGACTGGAGGTTGGATAAACTCTTCGAGTGTCAGACAGAAATAACACAGGGGGAAGTGTGGAATAGCCTTTAAGTGTCGGAACGCTGATCTCTCACTATGGAGACTGAAAGGAGTCATTATACCCAGATGGTCCTCATTGATCTTTGTGTCACTGGGAGGAACTAGACTTCTAGAGCCATTTGACTAAGCGTCCTTGAGGCACTGATTTGCAAGAGCTAATGTGACATCCACTTTTGGACCTCTGCTAAGCAGGAGGATATTTATAGGTATTACAGTGATGGACAACAATGCAAAACCCAGGGGAGAGAAAGAGAGAGAGAGAGAGAGAGAGAGAAGATAAACTGAGAAAGCCATGGCAGAGGCCAGGGGTGACGCTTGATGCTATCAGCAAAACAATAGTGACTAGAGGTCAGATTTTCAAAAGCATTTAGACCAGGGGCGGCCAACTTGAGCCCAAGAAAGAGCCAGAATTTACCAATGTACATTGCCAAAGAGACACAGTAATGTCAGCAGCTCCCCATCAGCTCCCCACCCCTGCTCGCAGCACCTCCCACCCACCAGCAGTCCTGTCGATCAGCGCCTTCCCTTCCCTCTCCTCCCTGCAGCTCCAGATCAGCTGTTTCATGGCATGCAGGAGGCTCTGAGGGGAAGAGGGGAGGAGCGAGGGCATGGCAGGCTCAGAGGAGGGTGCGGGAAGGGGTGGAGTGGGGGCAGAGCCAGGGGTTGAGCGGTGAGCACCCCCTGGTACATTGGAAAGTTGGCGCCTCTAGTGCCAGCCTCGGAGTCGGTGCCTATACAAGGAGCCCCATATTAACTTCTGAAGAGCCAAATGTGGCTCCAGAGCCACAGATTGGCCACCTCTGATTTAGACACCTAAAGGTGGAGATAGGCACCTTATGGGATTTTCAAAAGCACCTAAACATCGAACACTGATTGAAATCAATAGGAGTTAGGCCCTGGGTCCACATCACTGGAAAACTGATGCCTTGGTAATACAGATAGTAAGAGCATATGGGTCCATCAGGACTTCATAGCAAACGTCAACACAACTGGATTAATACAGTGTTTGTGATACACACAGAGACCAGTTGAGTAAATAAAAAAAAAATGCAGTGACAGCCCCATCATGTGCTCCCATCAATCTAAAGAGACACCATAATCTATAGTATTGAACTCTGCTGACAAATCAGAGTATACAGTAATGAAAAAGCCCTGAAATGACCCTTCCACAAAGAATCTCTACAGCATTTCCCCAGGCAGCATTACTATGATGACCTGCCTGGAACAAGACTGAAACTTTTATCCTTTTGGAGGTGAGACAGATGCATCACTGAGACACCTCACCAATCACTTGGGAAAGAGAGGCCAAACTGTAACCCAGCAAATTATCAGAGAAGCAGAAAAAAAAAGCAATGGACTACCAATCTGAATAGGGTAAATATTCTTTAGAAGACCCTATTTTCAAAGTGCCATATAAACATTGATCCTCAACAATCCTACGAGCTAGGTAAATCTCGAGGACGCACAGGGAACCAGTGTCACAGCTAGGATTAGATCTCTGGTCTAAAGAATAAGTTTATCATGGCAGCCTCTGACTCACTCCCATAAGAAATTTCAGTTGACTTTGCACTAGCTCTCAAGTACAGCATGCCACTGTAATAAAGCAATTTAGCTTTCAGCTGAGACTCACTTGCTTGTGAAATGAACCTTATAATCTAATATATTTTTAAAAATCATTTTACAGGCAGTAAGACAAATGGTAGCTGGAGCTGCTGGTCATCCTGGACTCCCTGCCAGTCTGGAACAAAGAGACGTACGAGGCAATGTAATAACCCAGCCCCGCAAAATGGTGGAACATGGTGTGCTGGAAAGAGTGTGCAGACAGAGATGTGCTAAGGGCTGGCTATATCTGGGATAAGTTATGACACTGATTAATGAGAATATATGTTAGATAATGTTTTGCATAGTAGGCTGTAACTACCACTGGAGTAACCCAGCTGAAGTCAATAGAATTACACTAGTGATAAATCTGGCCTAGAGTTTTACATTCATAAGAAGATATAGTAGAGCCACCAAATGAAACCTGAACATTGCCCAGTAAATTCTGAAACACACACACACTCTCTCTCTCTCTCTCTCTCTAGCATTTTACTCTCAATTTGTGATGACAGGTTGCAAGATGGAGAATCAGGGCAAATATTTTTTACTGAACAACAATGGGGTTATAAAGTAATAAAGCACATTTAGTAAACCAGTTTACATAGTAAGCTTCATTAACTGAAATGTTTGTATGTGCCTTTGGAAGACAAATTAAAAGCTCATGATCCTTGCATTGAATGAGTTTTGTGTTGACATGTGTGTCATATAATTTTTATTTCTGTAACAGTGCAAGCAAGCTATTTCAGGCTGGTGCAGTCAGAACTTTAAACACAGCATATCTGGCAGGATCCTGCTTCCAGTGACTCCAAATGGCTTTTTGCTGTCGTTTTCAATGGGAGCAATATTAAGCCCAAAGATGCTAAAGTTCCAGGGTGAAATGTTAATATAAATTGATGAGGAATAACAAAATCAGAGCCAAATGAAACCGTTCTACGGAGGACATTCCTGCACAAACGAGGCTATTCCTCTTTAAGATCAGTGATGGCTCGTCCATTAGAACACAAACATTTTCTCTCCAAGGCACCCAGAGCTGGCGAAGATGTTAACAGGTTTGTTGACATAAGAGCCCTTTTTGAATGTAAGAGGTAAATCTTAGTGCAAGAATATGTACAGTATTGAACTGCAGCCAAGACTGCAGACAGTCCACTGCTCAGTGCTTCTAATGAACTGCTGTAAAAACCTGGAGCGGATGGAAATTGAATAGCACTTAGTTTTATTGTGCTTTTCATTAAAAGGGGGAAAAAAGAGTCATGAATGTGAATCTGGTATTATGAAAAAATAAACAAGTACAACAAGGAACAACACCTGGGAAAGAGGAAGAAAAATGCTATCGTACCATTATTCAGCAAAAGAAATTGCTGGCCTTAACTGGTGAATTAGGGCCAAGTCCTCAGCTGGTGTAAATCAGTGGAGTAGCTCCATTGACTAGGCAGCTCTCTACAACACTGGTACTTGGATGCTAACTCACAGATCTGCTCAGAAGTTGCAGCTTTTTGCCATTTTTGTAGAGAAAGGCTGTGTTCAGCAGGACTGAAGCCACAAACACGAGCTCAAGAATAAATATTTTAAGCCCTTCACCCTGTAACTAGCTCCACTGGGGTAGGATACCACAACTGTGCAAAACCTGACTGAAATCTTCATGACTGCAGGGGCCTGCCCATGCAACCAGTCATAAGATTGGGCCTTAGTTTTAATAATTTATGGCACTATTAATAACCAAGGAATGGAAATTGTGTGCAAATTTATGGGGCAATGCAGTTACATTAATCTGGCCCATCGTTTTTACCTAATACTGTCCTTTTAGGTAAAAATGGAACTGAAAGGAACCTAGTAACTATAGAATGGTTTTTAGCTAGAAGCAATAACTGGGATTCAATTTCACTTTGCCTTTATCCACCCTGAATGTGTAATATTCCGGGAGAGGGCTCAAGACAAGGAGATGCTGTCACAGCATCTAGTCAAATGCCCCTTCTTGGACAATCACTATACTTCTGTGACAGCTGCTGAATCCCCTGTGTGCTTTAAGCCTCCACAGTCTGAACAGTGCCATGCACTGTCCCCAGCTTGGGGTCCTCTGAGCTTTGACCCTGTGGTCCAGTTGTTTGACCCTTGGGACCAGTGCTGACCCCCCCCCCCCACATCCTTATTGGTTGAACACACCCTCACTCAGAACTCCAGCCATGTGGTGATTCTTGGTCCACAGGTTAACGCTTCCAGAGCATGTGGTAGGTAACATCATACACACACTTTGCACAGGATTTTAACACCATTGCTCTGTACTCACACAAAAAATACATACATCTATATAAAATGTTAAACTCTACATGCATTTCCCTGCCTCAATTTCCACATCACTCTCTGGCATTCTTTGGGCTGGACTCACAGTTCTCTCGGAGCATTCAGGATCCTTTTCCTGCAGTGCGTGGCTTGTCTTCTCAGCCATGGAGTCTTCATCTCTCTTTCCAGCTCACTGTGCTCTGATCTGGTTGATCCCCTCAGCTAAATCACCCCTCCCCCCAGCTATGAAAGCATTCCAGTCTTTTTCCCTCTCCTGCCCCAAACTTCCTGTGTGGCTCTCTGAGTCTTCCCCCGATGCATCCATCCTCTGTGATTTTTAAAAGCTAACATCAGTACCTTGGTTTCTTTGTCCTGCTGCTGCTAATTTTCCACTCTCCAAACCCCTGCCCCCTGTTGAGGGATTGAGGAAAACTGTTCTCACTTGAGAAAAACTTCTAGCATGCCCATTGTGTGGTCAGACTACAGATAGTAAGACTAACTACTCTACGTTCTCCCTAATCTGATGGGGATGTGCAAGAAACCCTGTCAGCCCATGGTAGATTCCATATTTACATAGAGGCATTCAATGTTACAGCAATTTTTATAGTAACAACTTCATCATATCAACCTGAAGTCTTAAATTGTACAGAGCGATTTCTCCAAATGGTCACAGATCTACAGGGGAGACTGTTCAACAATCTCCTTATAACAAATGACAGTGAAAAACAAAGGCTGAGGTTTTATTCAAATGTCAAATAGAAGTCTCCTAACTCCCCCGAGGCTTTCCCTCTTCATCCAGGGCCCAGACATGCTCCGAGCTGAAACTGAGAATTCAGAGCAATGAAGTAGAAGTGCAGAAAAAGAAGGTATCTGCCTGTGTGGTCTGTAAAAGATTATGAGAAATTATACATTTATGATCTAGTCAAAGAAACTGAGATTACCACCAATGAAGATCCCAGCAGGCAAGCTGCACCAGAAGAGGAAAAGAGTAGGTTTCTTACCTAAACTAAAATCTTATAAGGTATATTAAAATAGCATTCCAGCCTGCTTTTAATGAATGACTTCTACCCTCCTGCACACTGATATATATTTGATGCAGCTATTCATCCTATATATTTCTTCAGGGATATCTCCTCAGAGACCTTGTTTATTTCTCTTATAGTTAAATGCTGGATAGATGATGCTGTGAATAAACAATCTCAAGATCTGATCATTTTATGCATATATGCAAACTAGTTTATTAACAAAGGGAGGGCAGCAAGGAACCAGAACACAACAGACAACAGCAAATGATTGGTGACAGTACACCTTAGGTTGCAAGGTGCAGTCCCAAGATAACTGGCATACAGAACAGCAGATAATGGCAGAGCTTCAGACAGAGAACTGTTTTCTACCTAAAGGTCAATGTCACGCTGACTACCTGACTCTCTGATTCCCTTTGAGGCTCGGTTTTCACAGCCACAAGAATCCCCAGCAATATCTGCTCTAAAATTACTGCCTTTCCTTTTCGTATACTGTGCAACACGAATGTACATAAGCAAATGACACATCAAAAAAATCCCCTAGATTCCAGATTCTTTGAGGAGAGCAGTCCTGTGTGTTTGGAAAGTGCCTAGCACAATGGGGTCATGAGCCCTATGTTACAAATGCTGCAGCAACAGCATCATGAATGATGAAGTGGTATCATTTGTTTCCACTGATTTCTCAAAGTCGGAAAAGTTAAAACATAACTATATCAGGAGATAAAGAAGGAAGGCAAATATGGAGGTGTAACTTGGTCAAATTATTGCAATTCTACTGGGCACCTACCAAGAGGTGGAATGTTTTAGTGGTTATAGCATTATGTCTCCTTCTCTTTCCTGCCAACCTCTTCCCCCTTTCCACTCTCATTTTCTTTCTTACTTTGCTTTATTTAGGTTTTTTTTTAAACACTATATCCAGGATTTGGAGCCTGGATTCTAGGTTCTATTCCCTACTCTGCATAGATTTGCAGCAAGTCACTTAACCTCTTTGTGCCTCTGTTATTCTATCTGTAAACTGCGTGAAGTAACACCTATCTATGGCACAGAGATGTCATGGAGCTTTATGAATTCTGAAAAGTGCTTGGAGAAAGGAGGCTTTGGGGAGGAACTGATTTTTAATGCAGCTTTGAAGGGTGGAATTGGAAGGGTAGTGGGTTGATGGCCATTTTTTACCTCACCAATATTTCCTCTTAATATGTGGCCCCTCTGCAGAGACAAATGTGTCTTTCTGTGAATACTTGAGAATATTGGCTGCTAGACAGAAATTCAATCTTATTTGTACTTAGATGAAGAAAATCAAAGTTATGCTTATTTACAACTAAATATCCCGCGTCAAGTTGAAGCAGTATAATTATATCCATTTGACCCAGGAGACCTTGACCAAGGCTATCGAGCTGGGATTAAAACTCAGGGATTCCAAGCCCCCAGTCTTGTGGTAAAGTTTTTCTGTATAGCTAATTGTTTAAAAGAAGAGTGTGTAGTATTACCTGGCAAGAAAAAGGTAAAATGAGGGGCGTAAATTGGATACCAAGTTCATTCGCTTGTTAGGGGCTGGGAGTATCAAAGAGGCTTTGCCCTGGAAAGATGAAATGTGGCTCACATAATTGACTAGCACATCCCTTTAGTAGATTGAAAAACAGCATTTATAGGATCCGGAAGAAACCACAGGTAAAAAGACAGACCAGCGTGATGGCCTTCGAGGGAAAAGCAGAACATTTTAGAGGTATCCTCTACACTGACAGCCATATTTATAAAAGTAACTGGCACATTTGCATTCAGAATTTTTGCCAAAGAAAATAACCTGTATTAGCCATGAGCAAAGGACAATTTCATGTATAGACTGGGTGTTAGACTCCCAGTTAACTAGTGACTAAGTGTCACTGCCATTTGGATAAGTAAAGTATAAGGCTACGTGTACATTTAAATAGCTACTGCAGCACATTGGAAACACTGCAGTAGCACTGCGGTGATGTTTCAGTGTAGACAATCACTACAGCGACAGGAGGGGTTCTCCCATCACCACAGTGAATCCAGCTCTCTGAGAGGTGGTAGCTATGTCAACAGAAGAATTCTTTTGTCAACATTGCTGTCTACCTTAGGGGGCAGATTTATTTAACTATGTAGCTCGGGGTGTGCATTTTTCACACCCCTGAGCGATGTAGCTGGATCAACCTAACTTTTCTGTGTAGACCTGGCCTAAGTGTTAGCACATGCCAAAATTGTGCCTGTAAACACGGAGTTGTGGTGATACTTTTGTCAGAATCTGATCCTCGGTCTTTAGCCCAGGAAGCATCTACATGATTTGCTAGGGATATTGTTTTGGGAAATAAGATCTTGATACATGTAGTAATACTGCGATCTCAGAGAAGCCCATTTCTCAGAACTGTTAAGAGCTAGTCAAAAGTGAAGAGATGATTGCCACTTACTCTAGATTGGATCCCTGGATGTCTGAGATGTGAAAGGCCCATCTAGCCAAAATGCTGAATGAGCATCACTGAAAAGGACTAGAAAAGTAGAACAAAGAAGGAGCATGCAAACACCCTGGATACAATTGGATTTTTTTACTGTAGCTCTCTCATGTCTTCATATGTGAAATATTAATACAAATTTCTGCAGAAATTAGAACCATCAATAAAACTGTAGCATTATTTAATATGTAGCTAAATGAAACAATAAAAGTTTGTGCATCATGATTTTTTATTACCCTAGGCCATAATAAATCATAAGTTAGTTCAAAAACCACAAGGACAAAATAAAGTTATAACTTTTAAGGGAGACTTACCAGGCTTACAGGCCCCAACTTGAATCTCCAACAGAAATTGTACTTAAATAAAATGTGTCCTGCTGATTTTGAAATATTTGTGTTACCTTTCACCCCAGTCCTGAAACACTGATAAAATATGTATCTGCTTGGTGGATCTTTCAAAGTCAGATTACAAAGTTTGTCTGTGACTGCAAATGCAGTTGATGGATGTGCATATGAGTCTCTGATCTGCCTGCTTACTTCATCATCATGCTCAGGAAAGCTGGTGAAATAGAAAACAGAACATGCTCTTGTAGAGCAGGATACCTTGTTAATTTCCATCCTCTGCCTGTTTCGAGGCAGGCAGAACTCAAGTGCAGCACTGCATGTTTGCATGCAAGTTGCCAGGACACCTGTGAGATGCAACAATGTTGTTAATCAGGGTTCTGTGTCTAACAGCCATGCTGGTATCCTTTTAAATATATTTAGCTTTGGCTGTGCCCTCTTTGATGGGGACCCTAATAAGCCTCCTGGCAAACTTCCAGCACATAAAAGCGTTAACAATTACAGCATAAAAATGGAAGCGTTTTTGGGTTGGCAGCTCAATTATGTAGCTCGTTATGAGAAGAGCATTCTCTGCTTTTATATATGCAACATGTTTTTCCTTTCTTAATGCTGTCACAAAGACCTAGTCCGCAACTGTGTAGGCAGCATGAGGATTAAAATCAAATGTATGTTCCATTGTTTAAAATGTCAGCGAGCATGAGTTCTTTTTAGCAGAATTGCATAAAGAGACTGTCATTTAGAAAGGACAGTAAGTGGCAAGGACTGGAAAACCAGACAAAAGATTATTTGCCCTTGCAAATGCTACAAACTTACAACAAACAGGCAAGTAGATAAAATATTTGCATATGTTGCCATATTCATAGTTTTGTTGGAACACTGACATGACTATAGTTATTACACAGCATGGTCACCTACAGACTAATGTCTTTGCAAAGGTCATCATCCACTAATGAAGATACAAGAAAGGCATTGGAGGCAACCACCAGAGCAGCAGTGCTCAGGTCAGTGACTAAAACAAGGGCAGAGCTGAGTGTTTCTGTCCTGTTTCACACAGAATTTGATAAGAGTCTTGAGAACCCGGGGCAACAATGATAGGTATATTAGAAATGTATGAAGATAGCAAGTTTCTTTTTTCTATGGTTTGTTTGGTGGCCTCTCCATATTTCAAATATTGAACTGGCTGGATTAGCACTGGGTATGCTGAAACGTCGAGGTGTTCAGGGGGACCAAATAGTGGAGCAATTGGCCCACTTCTGTGACAATGAAGGCTAGTTTTGCCATCATTGCTAGAGCTGTTCCCAAGACATGATATTTCTGGAGACTGTAAAATAGAATGCTGATTGGCGTCCATTATGGCTTCATTCTGAGACATCGTTTTCCATACACTACTTCCTGTTTGGCCACAACACAGGATACAGTATTCATCCTGGGGTATGATGTTGCATACTTCAAAATTCATGATTTTCATTTCTTTAATTGCCTTTTTGATATTCTGCTCCAGCCTCCTTTTAAATGTATTTGTTCTATGGAAAGCTTATCCCATGTGCAGTCCAAGGTCCTGGGTGCTTCAGCAGTGGGGTTCCACAGAGGCCTCTTTTGGGACTGGCTCTGTTCAATATCTTCATCAATGACTTAGATATTGGCATAGAAAGTATGCTTATTAAGTTTGCAGATGATACCAAACTGGGAGGGATTGCAACTGCTTTGAAGGACAGGGTCATAATTCAAAATGATCTGGACAAATTGGAGAAATGGTCTGAGGTAAATAGGATGAAGTTTAACAAAGACAAATGCAAAGTGCTCCACTTAGGAAGGAACAATCAGTTTCACACATACAAAATGGGAAGAGACTGTCTAGGAAGGAGTACGGCAGAAAGGGATCTAGGGGTTACAGTGGACCACAAGCTAAATATGAGTCAACAGTGTGATGTTGTTGCAAAAAAAGCAAACGTAATTCTGGGATGCATTAACAGGTGTGTTGTGAGCAAGACACAAGAAGTCATTCTTCCGCTCTACTCTGCAGTGGTTAGACCTCAACTGGAGTATAGTGTCCAGTTCTGGGCACCGCATTTCAAAAAAGATGTGGAGAAATTGGAGAGGGTCCAGAGAAGAGCAATAAGAATGATTAAAGGTCTTGAGAAAATGACCTATGAAGGAAGGCTGAAAGAACTGGGTTTGTTTAGTTTGGAAAAGAGAAGACTGAGAGGGGACATGATAGCAGTTTTCAGGTATCTAAAAGGGTGTCATAAGGAAGAGGGACAAAACTTGTTCATCTTAGCCTCTAAGGATAGAACAATAAGCAATGGGCTTAAACTGCAGCAAGGGAGGTTTAGGTTGGACATTAGGAAAAAGTTCCTAACTGTCAGGGTGGTTAAGCACTGGAATAAACTGCCTAGGGAGATTGTGGAATCTCCATCTCTGGAGATATTTAAGAGTAGGTTAGATAAATGTCTCTCAGGGATAGTCTAGATAGTATTTGGTCCTGCCATGAGGGCAGGGAACTGGACTCGATGACCTCTCGAGGTCCTTCCAGTCCTAGAATCTATGAACTACCAGTTGTGGGCTACAGACTGTGACATTTTGGGAGACCTTCCTGGTTCCTGCCAGTATGTACCCTCTGCTCTCCCATCAGGAAGTTTCAGCACTGAGTGAAGCTGGGAGCTTGAGGCAGGCAAGCAGAGGAGGCTGCTGGACTGTAATCCTGTTCTGTGTTTCTTTACAGAATGAAGTCTTCCTCTTGTTCCTGCTGGGTTGTCTGAGTGGGTCTGGTCTGAGGTGAATACACACTGACACACAACACAGAGCACACAGAGGAGCCTCAGGCCCAGTTTCCCAAAGTTGTGTAAGTCACATGGCAGATTTCCCCCATCTTGAAGAACCTCATGCTGGGCCAGTGAATAGGCCGGGGGCTACACATGAATAAGAGTACAAATTATTGCACAGTTTAGCATGTATTTGAGAGTGTAATTGCTGCTTTGGTGTATTTGAGTATTGGACAGTACTACTCAATTCAATTCTCTTTCCTTCAAGACAATTTCTAATAGGATAAACAATTTATGTTAAAACCAGTAAATTGGGAACCTGGGCTAGCATCGCCACATCTGACTCACATTTCACATTAGATGCTATTACTCTGATGCGGATTTAGTTTTTAATTTTCTGCATTTTGCTCAGCATGACACAGCTGTCTTATGAGGAGTCACATCTGCTTTCCTGTGTATCCAAGATAAAATGCCCTTTTCCCTATCTCAGGGGAATCTGAGAACACATTAAATTAAAACTCAAGAAAAAATCAAGGTATCACATAATGCAAGAAATAAAGTTTTGTTGATTAGCCCATTGAAATAAAGGCCGATAGCAAAGCCACAATATTAAAACAAACAAGGACACTTAATCCTGCAGGACAATTGTGCAGCATGTCAAATCAGAATTACTCATATTAAAAATACTAATCCTGTTCCAATACCTGTTAAATCTTACTGTTGACTTCACTGTGCATTGGATCAGGCCCTTAAAGAGGAATAAAGAGGCTTGATCAAGTCAATTATAATTATCTTCCCATTAATTTTGCAAGGTAGTAGTCATTTTAGTTTATATATTTTTAGTAATTTTCCTTAACACCTAATAGTTTCAACGTCTGGCCCTGTGCATGGCTTGCCACCATTTTGTGGGGCAGGATTATTGCACTGTCTTCTTCTCGTTCGTTGTCCTCCAGAGCATGCAGACAAGCTGGACCAGCAACCCCAGTTTCCATCTATAGCAACATCTGGAGAAACCGTGAAGAAAGAAAAGGGTGTCACAACAGAGGTTTCTTTTCCAAGAGGGTGCTCCCAGCTCACACAAATCATACTTACATGCAAATAAAATACCCCTCATCCACATTACTAAGAATATCTTGGACCTTTAAAACTGGACAATTATTTAAAGATGCTAATTCTCTATTCATTGTTGATGGTGCTTGTTCAAACTCTGTCTTTCATTCAGCTAGGACAATGAAAAGATACAAGGTAGTTTTAGCTGAAATATAGCGATTTTACCTCTTCTGGTTGAGACTAAGGGAGTCTGGGGAAGCTGAAGGGCACATAAACTGGGATCACTTTACATTCTGAGGAGCCAGAGAAAGGTGTTAGCAGGTTTATATTTAAGTAGCACAGGGGCGGGCAAACTTTATGGCCTGAGGGCCACATCAGGTTTCAGAAATTGTATGGAGGGCCAGTTAGGGGAGGCTGTGCCTCTCAAAACATGCAGGCGTGGCCCGTCCCCCACTCCTTATATAACCGCCTTTGCTTCTCACCCCTGACACCCCCCCAGGACTCTTGCCCCATCCAACCCCTCCTGTTCCCTGATGCCCTTTCAGACTTCCTCCATCCACCCCCCCCTGCTCCCTGTTCCCTTACCCTGGAACCCTCACCCCATCAAACCTCTCCTCTCATTCCTGATTGCCCCCCCTGCCCCCCGGGACCTCTGCCCCATCCAATCACCACTTCTCCCTGACTGCACCCGAAACCCCTGCCCCCACTCAACGCCCCTGTTCCCCGCCCTCTGACCGCCCCGACCCCTATCCACATCCCTGGTCCCTGACCACACTCTGAACTCCCCTGCCCTCTATCCAAGGCCCCCTGCTCCCTGCCCCCTTACTATGCTGCCTGGAGCATCGGTGGCTGGTGGTGTGGCTGCACAATGACAGGCAGCCATGCCACCTGGCGGGATCCAGCCACGCACAGCGCAGCACAGAGCACTGGGTCAGGCTGGGCTCTGCAGCTGCGCTGCCCCAGGAGCTCACAGCCCCACCGCCCAGAGCATTGCACTGGTGGTGCAGTGAGCTGAGGCTACGGGGGAGGGGAAACAGCAGGGGAGGGGCCAGGAGCTCAGGGGCAAGGGAGTACGGTCCCGCAAGCCGGATGTGGCCCACGAGGCACAGTTTGCCCACCTCTGAAGTAGCAGATGGCCTACTTTAACTTACATTCTTCTGTCAGTTACTTTTCCTGCTAGACCCGCTTTCTTCTTAGGGGACCAAACATCCCATTTTGGCCAGGACAGTCCCTTTTTTAAGCTCTGTCTCGGCCATCTGGACTTTTTTTCCCCCCTAAAGGCGGCATTTGTCCCATTTGCTTTTGCTGACTTGACAAGTGCCCACTTTTCTCAAAAAAGGTGTGGTGTGGTGTGGAGGAACGTGTGGGGTGGGATGGGAGGGAGCAGAGATGCCAGCCCCCTGAAGGGGAGGACACAGAGCTGGGGGGGAGGGAGCATTCCAGCATGGGAGGAGGATGTGGCAGGGTTCCAGCGAGGGGCAACAGCCTCCTGAGGGGACCCTGTAGCGGGGTGGTCACCTGCTCCTGGCCTGAAAGGGTTAACAACAGCCCTGGGAGAGGGCTGTGGCAGGGGAAAAGCTGAGCTGATTGGTGGAAGCAGCCTCAACTGGGGGCCACGCCCCAATCAGGGTCCAGCTGGCCCCATAAAGGCCAGTGAAGCTTGGAGTTGAGATAGTCTCTCTCTCTGAACGCAGAGAGAGAAGGGCCTGGCGGCAAAGAGCTTAACCACGTGCCTAGAGTGGAGCAGGGCTGGGGAAAGGCCAAGGGAGCTGGGGAGCTCTGGCCTAGGAAAGCCCCAGGCTGCAGGCCTAGGGTAAGGCCAATGGGGCACTTGGGTTGCAGGAGGCAACCCACGGGTAGGCAAGGTAGAGGCAGCAGGTCCAAACCCCCCTTGCCTGTAATGAGTGGCTGATACACTGCAGTCTGCCCCAGTGAACGGGGGCTAAGTGGTGACTGGCAGTAGCCAAGACTGAGGCAAGGTGGGGATAGGGGGTGGGGGTTCCCCTGGAAGGGGAGACATTTACTCCATGGAAGGGAGAAATTTGGGAAGCAGAGATGCTGGAGGAGACCAAGGGCCCATAATGGACTGCAAATTAGCTATGAGTTAATAATGGGATATGAGTGCTTGTTTGAGCTGCATATTCAAAATCAGCTCCTCCTCAAAGCACTGAAATAATAACAAGGCTTTGGTGTGAAATCGTGTATAAAATTGCACTGAGTTCTAGACACCAGAGCAACATAAATATATTGTTACATTGGCAGGACTTCCGAGGAAAGGACCAAAAGGATGGATTTATAAGGAAAGATTAAAACCTATATCTATATATATCAGGGTACTTAGAGTCTGGGTCTGGATCATTTAAGTCAATATGAGTTTTGCTACTGACTTCAGGGAGCAGGAATGAGATCCTAAATTCTGTGCCCAGTTCTGTCACACATTCATGGCCTAGCCTTGGATTTAACCTGTCTGCCTCTGCTTACTCATCTGTGAAATGGAGCTAGCTATAGTGTGTGTGTATGTGTATATTAGGGTAAGTAACAGATGGAGTGCAGTGATCCGGTGTGGTGCCCCTCCAGGCCAGAGGAGGAAGAGCCCAGCCGGAGGCCAGAGTGGGCGGAGCTACGGAGCTCTGAGCCCGCCCCTCAAAGGGTCAGGCGGTGACCTGGATCTATAAAAGCTGGTCCTCAGAGCTCAGTCAGGCCCCAGCAGCCGGAGCGAGCAGACGTCTCTCAGAGAGCTCGAGACTGAGAACCCCCTGAGACCCAGAGCAGCTGCCCAGGCTGGCCGGAGCTCCCCCAGGCCTGCTACCCGGAGGAGTTGCTGGACCTGCCACCCAGCCCCGGCAGCGACGAGCCCATGCTTCTGGACCCTGACGAGGCTGACGTCAGGACCCAGGTAGGCCCCGAGCGGGAGTATGGAAGTGGCCCGGGGGCAGCCAGCCCCAGTCTGGTTGCAACATTACCAGAGCCTATGTCAGTGTGTTGTGGCCAAGATCCCCACTGACTCCAGAGGATCTTCAGCCGCTGCTAGGGCCCTGGGCTGGGATGCAGTGGAGTGGGAGGGCCTGCGTCCCCCCTGCCACCCAACTCCTGGGTGGCAGACTCCCCCTCTTCCTGGCCTGAGGAGGCCAAAGCCTATCACTACTGCTCAGCCCTGCCCAAGGGACTGAGCCTACTGACTCAGTGTTTGTTGCCCTGCCCTGACCAAGGGCCAGGGCCTTTAACTGCTCTTGTTGCTCAGCCCTGCCCCAGGACCTGAGCCCCCTTGCCCCGCGGAGCAGGCCATTGCCATGAGAACTGCTGGACTATTTCCCTGGACCCTCCAGTGTGTAGTGAGCCGGTGTGGCTCCCCTCCTCGCCTGGGGAGGGTTGAGCCCCGGCGGCACTTGTTTACACGGAGTTACAGACATGATAAGGATTAATGAATACTATAGCTAGAACCATTTCACAGGTGGGTAAGCAGAGGCAGTTTAAATACAAGGGTAGGCAGCGAACGCGTGGCAGAACTAAAGTCAGTGGCAAAACTCATCTTGACTTAAATGCTCCAGCCCCTAGCAGTCTTGATTCCCATCCGTATGCTTTAGCCACTAGGCCACATAGTTCTTAATGATCACATAAAAAGACCTAGCTTACATATATGATCATATGACTGGCCATTCCATTTCAATTCTCCTTTTAGGGTTGTTTCTCTCTTTAATTTGGGATCTACATTTCTTTAATCATCTTTCTAATTCCTCTTACCTTTTCTTTCTGTGATCTCACAGGCAGTACCACGATATCCTATAGGACATATACATTCACAGCGAGTTTCTAGAAGGATAACAGTGAAAGCTGGATTACTGCACTTCACTACAGTATATTATTATACTAAACATTTCTCTATAGACTCCTGTTTCCATGTATAGACAGGTGAAGAGGCTGCCTCTCTGGGGCAGAGACTATCTTTTCTTTACATGCATGTGCAGCATCTAGCAGAATGGGGCCCTGATCCCAGAATTCATTGTCTGGCTATTAATGACAATGGTCATTTGAAAACATATTTCATGGCAAATTATCCTAAATGGAATGACAACAGGACTCAGGGGCTAATAAGTTATTTAAATAAGTGTAATCACCAGAGGAATCAGTTATACGGTGACCAGATGTGCCGATTTTATAGGGACAGTCCGAATTTTTGGGTCTTTTTCTTATATAGGCTCCTATTACCCCCCACCCCCGTCCCAATTTTTCACACACACTTTTCTGGTCACCCTGATTAGTTAAGAGCTATAATCAAACTGGCTGGTACCTGAATCAATAATTTCTGCATTAGATACATTTAGACGATAACCAGATTCTCATCAGGACTTTCGCAGATGCAAATTTGAATTAGCAGCAAAGAGTCCTGTGGCACCTTATAGACTAACAGATGTTTTGGAGCATGAGCCTTCGTGGGTGAATACCCACTTCGTCGGATGCATGTCATGACATGCATCCGACGAAGTGGGTATTCACCCACGAAGGCTCATGCTCCAAAATGTCTGTTAGTCTATAAGGTGCCACAGGACTCTTTGCTGCTTTTACAGATCCAGACTAACACGGCTACCCCTCTGAAATTTGAATTAGCTACTTGAAAGATATCATCTTTTATTAGCAAAACCCACACGCCATATATCTCCATTTAGAAAATGTGTTTTTTATTCAATTTAATTACTTTCCCCAGCATTTTTAAATCATTGTCAGCTTCTAAATGAGGGTAGCTTCTATTAAAAATGAAGGGAAGGAAAGGATACAATACTGAACAACTCTGATGGTGATACCAGTACTTAGCACTTATATGGTGCTTTTCATCTTCACAACACAACACTAATTAATGCTGAGACATTAGGATGATGGTAATGATCTTGAAAGCAAAGGAAGACACTTAAAGACATGAACTTTTCTTTTGATGAATAATTGAGGTGGGAACTGTTTCTTAAATGTAACTGATAAAGATGCTTGCTAAAATGGTGTTAATTTGCTGCGGCTGCTACTAAACAATGGAGATTTATGAATGAAATTACTCTTTTTTAAAATATATTTTCTTTATAATGTTAACCAGGATGAATAGGAGAAAGGAATGAACACAGATTACCAGCCGGTTAAGCCTCCTACCTACAACTCCTCTGTTCGTTTATTCTAGAGAAGTATTAGATGTGAGATTCTACCTTTCAGAAAGGCAATTCCATTGCCATGGCATGGAGCACAATGACAGGAACTGGTCTCCAGCTGAAACTCCACAAGGGCACGCTTCATATTTTCCCTTAGTGTATTTGCATTTGCAAAGTCTGTTGCAGTCACCAGTCCAGACAGGGGTTCTGCCTGAGGGGGAGGGAGGAAAGATGGGAAGAAACAATTGTATTCATTCCAAAGGTCAAGATGTTTTTATAAGGTCAGCCCCGCACTGCAGGCTATGGTGGGACCTCAGCTTATGAATAAAATGTAGCCCCTTATGTTATGAGATTTGTGGTCTGTGGAGATGTCAATAAAAGCTTTCTAAAATGGGAACATACTAGTCATCCATGGAATAGAATAGTCTCACCACCAGCTCCAGCTTTCCAGTTAACTTGTGCTTAGGGCTGGTGGAAAAAAGAGAACAGCAATTTAATGAAAAATGTTTTCCTTTGCTCACCCCAACCCCTAATTCAAAATTTTGACCAGCTGGAGAGTCGTCCAAAAACTGGGAGAGAATTTCACAAAAGTTTCATCAAAGTTATCCTATGTATTTTTCTGATTTAGAAATTTTATGAAAATTCATTTAAAAATTGAAAATTTTTAACCAGCACTACTTATATTGACTCATCTCTTGCTCCTCCTTCAGGTAGGGTTGCAACCAATCTGCGTTTTACCTGGTCAGTCTGGTTTTTGGCTTCTGAGTCCAGGTGCCATTTAGGGTCGCCAGGTGTCCAGTAAGTCTGGTTGAAAAAGGGACTGGGCAATGTCCGATCAGATGTACGGACCGGACACCAAAAGTCTGGTTACCACAGGGCAGGGTGAGGTACCGGGTCATTAACCCAATCCAGCCCCTCTTCAGCCAGGGCTTCCTCCTACCTGCGGCAGGTTCCTTGTTAGGCTGCATCAACTTCTGTTCCAGTGACATACGGGGAAAGGAGCGAGCAACGTGGGTGGGATCTTGGGGGAAGAGGCAGGGGAGGGGTGGGGCCTTGCGGGGTAGGGAAGAGGCAGGTCAGGGGCAGGGTCTCGGGGATCCGGTTACCAGCAATTAGAAAGGTGGCAACTCTACCTTTAGGACTCCACAAGGAAGCATTTTTTCTACAGTACAATGACTCTGTTCATATGCTGCCCTTGTATGGATTACTTTTTAATTGCAGCATAGTCACTAGTGTATTTACAGCCCGATTACCCTATGAAGCCAACAGAAATGTTCTCATTACCTTCAAATGCGGGGCGCCTCTACACTTTTTTCAGCTGTGTTTAGTGAATTGCATGGGTATAAATAGCAGTGTAGATGGTGAGGCACAGCTCAAGACAGTAAAGACACACTTGAAAGGTGTGGGTATGTACTTGAGTACCTCCCCTACATGGTCCTCTACTCACCCAAGCTGTACCTCCATCTCTACACTACTGCTTTTAGCAGTATAGCATCCTGCTGCATCCCTGCTGTTAGAACCTTTCCCTGGAAAAGATTCCAGCAGTGGGAAAGGCTGTGCCAGCTCCCAGCTGCTGGAGCCCTTCCCCACCACAAGGAAAATCTCCCCCCTGCCAAAGCCTTTTCTCACTTCCGTGAAAGGCTCCGGAAGCGGGGAGCTGCTGAAGCCTTTCCCTGCTGCCTCACTTTGGCTAGAGCCTTTCACTGATGTGTTGTTATACACCACAGTGTGGACACAGAATGTGTTTTTCATTGTAGTGTGTAGTGAAGTGAAACATCTGCTACGTGCCTCCAAAAGTGGTGTGTAGTGTGTAATTGTAATCCAAGCCTGAGGTTCCTTAGGCAAGGATTCAGGTATTTGGCTGCAAGAACTGACCTGTTATATAGCACCACTGTACTCCTATCAGCTCTGCAGAGCTGCTAAGGCTTTGGGAGAAAGAGCTGGACTTGCCTCTATTTTGTGCATCCTCAACAGAATAATTATGTTAAGTTCCTGCTGCCGGGACAAATACTGCCATCATTTACACTTCTACATCCCCATGACTATAATGGGCATGCAGATGTGTAAGTGAGGGCACAGACTGAACAACATGGGGTTGCTGAGGGTAGAATTTGGTACAGAGTAGAACAGAGAGGTGTAACAGAGAGTAAGATTTGTCCCACAGAGTCTTCTTGGCAGATGATAACACAGTAGCCAGTAAGAAGAAAGTCTGAGGATTCCTAGGTTAAGTTTGCATGGTTGGGAGTTACTAAAAGGACCAGTTCCTCAGTTTGTATCACCTGAGGATCCAGCCCAAAGTTGTTATTGTAAGCTGAGCAAATTTGCTATGCATGCCACCAGGACAAAACAAACATGAAGCCCCACAATACCATTTGTACAGGGTCATGTCATTCAGAGGCCAAATGCATTTTAAGGAAAAAGGTACTTTCTTGTTACTGCCACTGTGTCTCCATTTCTCAACAATGATCTTTGATCCACCTTTTACTTTTTGAATTCATATCATATAAATAAGGAAATGCCTTGAGAATGACCTGCCAAGTGCTTTTAGTAGATGATTTATGAACTGCTTCGCTTTATTTTTTCCCTGTTGAAGCACTTTTAGGTCTCATGTTTAGTCACACGCTACTGGTGCTTTTGATCTTCATACTCCTCAAGATATTAGCAGGGAAACTAAAGGCTAAATAGGCCAAATGCAAATTATATCAATCTGTGGTTTCTACTAGCTGATCCGGTCACTGATATCAGGTTAGACTCTAAAGGGTTAGAAAAAAACTAGCCTTAGTTTGTGTTCTGAATTTTCTTTAAGTGGGATAATAAGTGTAACTTGCACAAGTACGGACACTGAAATCTCTGGGACTCAATGCAATTATGAAAGCATGGGTCGATTACCTGAAACAGTTGATTTTATATCTTCCTTTAAACCTGAGGTGAGTTCTAGTTAACAAAGAAATGGATTATATTGTCAAAGCAGAAGAGTTGAGTGGGTGGAGGGCAAGCTGAAAACATGGACATTATGTGAAATTTGTATTTAAAAAAGGGGGGAAACATAATAATTAGTGTCAAGCCAGAGTGAACTATGAAGCCCTGGAAAAATAAACATCTATTTGACCAATATAGTCAAATGTAGAAAGGGCTGACCCAAAGCCTGTTGAAATCAACAGTATTTCTGTTGGCTCAGGGGGCTTCAGAGTAGTCCTTGAATGCGTAGATTGCCAAAGTATTAAACATATTTCCACTAGAGATACAATAAACACTAGCTATGGGCCCAGTCTAAGGAATGTTATCTGGATCCAGATTTCAAATGAACACCCCCAAAGCTCTAGTGGGTTTGAATCAAGGCTTTTGGGTTCAGAGTAGAGCAGGTTGGAAAATGGCTTTTTTAAAAAAAAATTTCAGTGAAAGAGAAAATATATTTTCATCAAAAGGTTCCACAGAAAATTTAGACATTTCCATTTTTCTAATTGACAAGTTTCAGTCAAAAACCAAAAAAAACTGATATGGATTTGCTGCCATAGTGCCTCATGGGATTCATAGTTCAGCTGCCTTATGCCCTCATTTTCCTCCTTGGGCCAGGCTCTCTGGCTGGTCTACATCCCCCATGATGCACCATGGTCTTCCCACTTGCTGAGACATCAGCGCACCATGGGGAGTCCCTAGCTACAGTGCATCATGGGAGATGTAGTCTGTCCAGAGGAACCAGGCCTATAGAGGAATATGAGGCACCTACAGATCCTATGAAGCACTGGGAGGTGTAGGGGGGGAGGGGATTCCAAATCAACATCTTTCACTTTTTAGAATGCATTTTGGGATTTGAGTGTTCAGTTTTTTTTGCCAAAAAATATTTTTTCTGTGAAAAACAGACACTTTTCCCAAAAACATTTATTTAACCAAAGCCCAATTTTCCATTGAAGGGTAGTCCAACGAAAACCAGCCCTAGTGCAGGGCCATACCTAAGAAGACTATTCTTCTGTGCCTTCATAATAGTCACCCAAACATTAAATGAACTAATTGTGACATTCAAAATTATGAGGCTCTATTGACATTTTCCCCTTATTATTTTTCACTTTCATGCAGCTCTATATGTTTGAGATCTGGCCAAGGCTGGAAGTAGGAAAGCCTAGTAAAAATCTATTCTCACGAGATCCTCTCTTAGTTTTACAGATTAATGAGCTTTAGATAGTCTGAACAAACAGCCAGATTTTTTGGTGCACTCTTTGCTTTTTGGAACCAAACGGAATTGCTACAATACAGTGCATGGTAAATATGGAAGGCAAGGGTAATCCAGAAAAAAGGAAGATCATTTTATTACACTCTAATATTAAATGCCATCAGGTATATTTCTAATACAACACTGCCTAGATTCTTCAAACTTCAATTATCTGACATGGCTTGTTACCTAAAACTGGTCAATTAGTTACTCTGAAAATCTCGCTGATTATTCAATACCTCACTTATCTGAATGTATTCCAAGTCCCCCATGGCACGTGACTAATTGAGGCTCCGTGGTGTATTATTTACAGTACCTTTAGCTTTATGATTTCAGGGTTGTACTGTACTGCATCCCCCCACTCCTGCATTAGTTGCGCAGTCGGCAGATCTTTGTAGGCAAGTGTCGTGATATGCTCACTCCCTCCTCCACGAACAAGGGCTATGAAATCTTCCACAACCTGCTTTTGCCCGATGCTGTCTGCAAACAGGGGTAAAGTGACCAACTCAGCTTTGCTATTTCTTAGTGGATCACAAATAGAATAAAAATCTAGGAGTAAAGCAGACTCTGCCAGTTACATATCCCATTTCGAAACAAAAAGGTAAAGCGACCTTGGTCACAATTATTTATATACAGTCAAATATCCAGCACTCCCTCTGACTTAAAAGGCTGTGGTGCCTGAGGGAGGACTTCAAGATTTGGCCCATAGTTTTTCATTTGACATTACTGTAAATGAAAAACAAACAAACAAACAGTAGATTCATTCATAGATTTTTCAAGGAAAGAGGGGACCACTTAGCCACAAGGGAAAGAATAATAAATCAGCCTCCCCTTAATGCGGCTATCATTGAAAAGCACCAGAAACTGCAACTAGTGCAGGGTGCAGCACCTCTTCCTTGAGTAAAGGGCTTGATCCTGCTTCTCTTAAAGTCAATGGTGTGAGATCAAACTCCATAAAACAAAGCCTGTTTCCCGCGTGCAGATCTATTTTACGTCTGAAATTGAGCACATATTGCTCTCACATAAAAAAAGAACATACAAAGCACAAGACTATTTTATGTTTACCTCCAATTTCATTTAAAACTGCCTTACAGCCAGCAGCTGACATTCCCAAACTTATATAAACTCCATAGATATTTGCACCAACGTTAAAGCCATGCTGTGCACAGGCCTGGATGTCACTTAAAGAGTAACCTAAAAAACACAGTAAAACATCACATATTAATAAAACCAACACTCCATTTTAAGTACCTTTTGCTGATTTTTTTTGCCCCCTCCTTCCCACAGGAAATTTTTAGGTCCCAGTCTTGCTCTAAAAAGGATCTGGTGCCCTCAGCTTCCAGTGACTTTGATGGAGTTGACTGCTCTTGAGATCAGACCTTTAGTAAAGAAAAATTTTCCTCTCAAAAGTTGAAATGTTTTTGCTTGCAGGGCTACATCAAATGTCATAGAATTCCTGGCACAGAAGAAGTGGCACATTACTAATAATGAACATCATAAAGATATAGTTACTGCTTTTGACCCAAGTCCTGTTGCAAGTTACAAGTTTCCAAATTAACGACTAAGGACCCAATCCTGCAAACACTTGCCATTGAGCATAGTGCTTACCATGCTGAGTGACTTAAATAAGATTCCTTAGGGCTGTAAAACGTGCATTCAGTAGCAAATGTGTGTGGGATTTGGCCCTCAATGAGTTAGCAGTTAAGGTCCCAATTCGACAATGTACTTACCACATGACTTACTTTAACCCATTAGTAGTCCCACTGAAGTTGGACCTGTGCTTCAATACCTAGCTGAACTGGGGCCTTAACAAGCAAGGATGATGCACTACCTTCACTTCATCAATGGCAGCCTCTCTGCCAGCAATCACATTTGACAGTCATTCACTGCCAGGGAACAAAACTAGCACTGAATTAGTGCTCCCTGGACTCAGTAAAAAGGGGTTATCCTAATTAAATTCCATTCCAACATTGGCTATAGCACTTATCAAACTGGCAAATTAAGTTAGATTTCAGCTTTAACATCTAACTGGCACTTTGGCAAATCCATCTGATTGACCCTCCATTCACGCTTACATTGTTTATTTTGACTGCAAGATCTTTGATTCAATGACTGTCTCTTGCTATGTGTATGTACAGTGTCTAATCTTGTGGTCAACTGGGGCTTCTAGATGCTATTGTGATCCCAGTAATAAACAGTAATAGCAATACATTGGTGTTTAGACGTGAGCTTCTAGAAAAAATATATAGCTCGAGATGGGCCCAAAACAAAACCTCAGATCTTGAATACCACCAAAATTCTGCATGCATCTGACAAAGTAGGTATTCACCTACGAAAGCTCATGCTCCAAAACCTCTGTTAGTCTATAAGGTGCCACAGGATTCTTTGCTGCTTTCACCAAAATTCTGAATGCCTGAAATCCAGATCTAAGTTCTGTCCCTCTGGCTCAGGTTTAAACTAAGAGAGCTGAAAACATTATCTATTACCTACCAAGGTACTACTCAACAGAAGAGCAAACAGATAGTGCACGTTGCTGTGTAACGCAAAGAGTACTTTCGCAAATAGGCACTGAAGGCCGTTCCTCAACCTTCGATGCCAATGGGTAAACAAAAGAATGCTGCTACTTATTATCATCCACAACTCTTTGTTCCACACAAACCCTTGTAAACGAGCACGAGGCAAACAGCTAAAGCAGCATCAGGCAGAAAAGTCACCCAGCAAATTATTCACTGTTTCCTAGATTCCTGCGCTCTGGAAAAGTTCTGGAGGCTAGATGAGTTTCACGGCTACCACGTAAAGCACTGAATAGAAGAACGTAGGTTTTGATTTTCAAAGCCAACTGGGAATTTAGCCATGAGATTCTCATTCATTTTGATGTCTAGTCAGCTTTGCAAAGATCAACTACCGGGCCCGGTATGCTGAAGCGATAAGCACTGGCAGCTCCAGCTAAGGTTGATGAAAATGGAGGGTGCTCAGCGCCATTTGAAAATTAGGTCCTTGGTTTACACACAGAAGGGGAGAGCATTATCTTATTCAGTATCTCTTAGGATGCTACAGACATCAGCACTCCCCTTCCACATAGACTCGTCTCACCCCAGGCTTAGCCCCTCTCTAGCCACAGAGCCCAACAGGGCCGCTCAGAGAATTCAGGGGCCCCTTGCATAAAAAAAAGTTGCAATACTATAGAATCCTATATTTTTGTGGGTGCCCCTGCGGGGCCCGGGACAAATTGCCCCACTTGCCTGCCTCTCTCCCTCCTTCCCTCCCTCTCCCCCCGGGGCGGCCCTGGGAAAAACAAACATTTAAAAACCTTCCGCATCTCAGCACAAACCCAGTTTTGAGAGAACTTCTTTTCAAGTCACCTTTACAAGGTATCACTGGTTCTCAGCATCAACTCGTGCTAAAAGGCACTAAAGCTCATTAAAAGGGTTGGACACATATTTTCCGTCAAAACTTTTTTTGGATCAAAAACCAGGGGTTTTTAAAAAACAAAAAAAATCACGGACAATGTCTCCTTTCCTTCAAAATTTGTTGTGTTTTTTTTAATTGAAAAACTGAAGTTAGTCTGCCAAAACCTGAACATGGTTTGGGGTTTCATAAGTGTGTGGCCAAATATTTGCTGCTTGCTGTGTTTGATTGTTTAAAGAAACAATACAAAAATTCTGCTTAAAAAACATCCAAAACTTTTGAATCACCTCAGCTTGTGACCAAACGCCTGAGCCCATCCAGTCAGAGATTTTTCCAGGTTTCTGGTACTCTGTTGGCTTCCTTGTTTCATATCTGTCTCCATAACTTTGGGTTGAACATAAGAACATAAGAATGGCCATACTGGGTCAGACCAAAGGTCCATCTAGCCCAGTATCCCGTCTACCGACAGTGGCCAATGCCAGGTCCCCCAGAGGGAGTGAACCTAACAGGTAATGATCAAGTGATCTCTCTCCTGCCATCCATCTCCACCCTCTGACAAACAGAGGCTAGGGACACCATTCCTTACTTATCTTGACTAATAGCCATTAATGGACTTAACCTCCATGAATTTATCAGTTTTCTAGAGACTGGCTCCATGGAATCCCTCACAAACTGGAGACGGTTACTGTGGGTTTGTCTTTAGTATAGCTTATGTACATACTCCACGAACTGAGCATTTGACTCATTCCAGAATCTGGGATGAGCCTATGTTGTGAAAACTGAAATGCTCAAAATAGCACATGCATTTGAATGGACCCGGGGTGCTAAAATTAAATTAAACCAGGGGGTCTCAAACTGGGGGGGGGAGAGTAGCGACCCCACAGGGGGTCATGAGTTTATTACTGGGGATCTCGAGCTGTCAGCCTCCACCTCAGACCCTGCTTTGCCTCCAGCATTTATAATAGAGTTAAATATATAAAAAACGTTTTTAATTTATAAGAGGGGGGGTCGCACTCAGAGGTTTGCTATGTGAAAGGCGTCACCAGTACAAAAGTTTGAGAACCACTGAATTAACCCCTCTAGAGCCTCGGGGAATGCAAGGGAGGAGACCTCCCTTGGTAGGGTTGGGAAAGAGGTAGGTGGTGTAGGATATTGCTCTTCTCGTGTGATCCCTCCATCATGACTCTCTTGGCTCTATCACTGTTAATCTAAAGTGGCTAATATTAAATGAAGCTACCCTCCCCTGACATGAATCTCCCTATGGCACTGCAATTAAATGTAGACTATAATTTGGCATTTGAGAAGTGAAAAGGATGGTAGCCCTAAGGGAAAAGATAACAGCTTGGCTCTTTGTGTTAAATAGCTGTCTGCAAGCCTCAAACTGCTGAATGAGCTTTAGGGTAAGGAAGGCTCTGCCTCCCCAAACAGCCTGGCCCTGCCCCCACCCCCTTCCTGCCCCCCTTCCTGCCCCCCTCAGAATCCCTGACCCATCCTGCTCCTTGCCCTCCGAGACCTCCCCCAACCACCATCCTGGGACCCCACCCCTCATGAACCCCCCCTGCTCTCTGTCTGCCCTGACCCCTATCCACCCCCCCGAGCCCTGATAGACCCCCTAGAATGCCCACGATCCAACCCCTCATTCCCCAACCCCCCTCGAACCTCTGCCCCCTCCCTGTCCCCTGACTGTCCACAGGACTCCCTGCCCCTTATCCAATCCCCCTGGCCCCGGCCCCCTTACCATGCGCTTACCCTCACCTCTCCCGGAGCCTCAGCGCACCGCGTCCAGGAGTGGCCCTGGACAGCGCTGCAGTGGTGTGGCTCCAGCGGGACCACCCTCTTACCATGCAGCTCTCAGTGAGAGGAGCTCAGGTCACGCTGGAACTCTCAGCCCTACCCCCTTACCACACGGCTCTGAGCAGGAGGAGCTCAGGCTTCACCCGAGCCACACCGCTTTAGCTCTGTCCAGGCCGCTCCTTGATGCAGCACGCTGAGGCGCCAGGGGATGGGGGAAGGCAGAAGCAGGGGGGATCCTGCAACATTCTCGTGGGGGCCCCTGCGGGGCCCGGGGCAAATTGCCCCACTTGCCCCCAACTCTGGGCGGCCCTGGAGCCTAATCCCCACAGAGCAGCATCTGGCGGTCCAGGCAGGAATAATGCTGTGGAGGCGGCAATTGTTTTCCTATATAGTAGTAGATCTGACCCCAAAGCTTTAAGAACTGCTCCTTCATTAAATGCTGTATAGTACTGGATACACATACCTGCCTTTTGCAGTTCTTCACTGTTCACAACTAACGTGTATTCGTAGATGCCGCCGAGAGTAGCTTCAGTGATGTAATGCGTCCCATAATCTCTGTAGAGTTCTCTGTATTCACCATAGTTGTACTCTAAAGGCAGCTGATGGAGTCTCTGCAGGAACTCATAATGCAACATCAGAGTCCGAGGCTTCAGTTTATAACGGGCAACATCCAGCTCAGAACGGGCATGAATAAATTTGCTGGACTATATGAAATGCAGACACACAACAGCATCCAAGTGAAATGAGGGACATAGGTCTCCATGCAAAGTATGTTACCTCAGTGAATGTTATATGTATTGTCTGTGCATTGTATAAATGGATGTTATTGGTCTGCATTAAACAGCTCACACAAATCTGTATACTCGACATAGATCTTAATTTGTAAAATGTGCCATTACCAAAACTTGAAGTGAAGGGAGAAATTTTACACAATGGAAACAAAGACATTCCCTCAAACAAACTATTGTCCAACCGAAAGAATATCCTTCCTCTCCACACCCCTTTTGGGGCAAAAGCCTGGATAATAAAATGGGCTTTCCACTGTGCCCTAAATGCATTCAGACTCAGGTTCGTTTGGGCCATCACGGGAAATATTTTAAAGAGCTGATGATCTTTCAATTTAAAAAGCCCTGTAAACTGGATAAATGAATCTAGGCCCCTTATCGGGCCCAAAGCAGGACTCATTGGGTGGAATTCAGTGGTCTGTGTTATGGAAGATCATAGTGGTCCTTTCTGTCCTCAAAAATCAATGCATGTGTGAGTTACCCCAGATCCTCCTCCTCTCTCGAATGATGTCTATTTCAGGAGCTTCTCGGCCGCTTGGTGAACATACCTAGTGCAATCTTCTCTTTATCAAGGAAGCTCTATTTGGGGTTTTTACCATGTGTAACCCACACACCTCCTGGATGTGATATTCTAGCCCATTGCGGGGGGAGGGGGGAGAAGAGCAAGAGAGAGGAGTCTGCTCTACAGCCATATGGCTTTTAGCTCATGCAGCAGAGACTAATGCACTGAGGTCCCAGGTTTAGTCCCAGGTTCAATCCCAATCTGTCAGTGTTACAGTCGAGGCAAGTACAAGCTACACAGAAACAAGGCCATTGTTCTGCTCCTGAATGCACATGGCACTGAGGACACCAGCATATAACACCAGTGGTACTAAACAGCCAACATGAAGTAGGCCTGGTTTACAACAGTGGAAGGTTAAGAAGAAACCAGGCGATGGTGCATATTGACCCAGAATGAAGTCATGGCACTAGAAGAGTATAAATTAAAGCTTCTCCAGATGGTTTGGAGTGTATACCAGGTCACAGAAGTGACTGAAGGACAAGAATGAAAACGTATGCTTCATGGTGAACATGCAGCCAGTATTCTGCGCTGTGTGCCTTGAGTTCTGTGGGTATCTCATATCTACCAATGTGAAATGGCACGTGCTATTCTATAATTAAACCAGTGAAGACCTGTTAGCAGTTTTAATTTTATATTACCGTCATAGCTACTGTACAGTTGACTAACAGGGTTTCTTTGTTTGCATTGTCACTTACTGCAATGACAGAACCTGTCCTGTACTACGACTTTTCCTGTGTGCACTGACATCTTGGTGAGATTCCAAGCTCACTAGTCTTCCACTGCACAGACTGTTCTATGCATTCATAAACACATAAAACCTGATGCCTGAAAATCCCATCCATCCCAAAGGAAGGGAATGTCTTTTATCCAGGAACTCACTTGCTATTCAATGGAACTCACCCAGCTGGACTGATGGAATTTCAAAGTTCTAGGGCTCAGTATGTAAATAACAATCTGACCTGTGTGAAATCCCTTGGATTAATCACGTTCTGGGTCATATCTAGGGTGACCAGATAGCAAGTATAAAAAATCGGGACGGGGTGGGTGGTAATAGGTCTATATAAGAAAAAGCCCCCCAAAATCGGGAATGTCCCTATAAAATTGGGACATCAGGTCACTCTAGTCATATCTATTTCCCACCCATCTTTCAGGACATTTTGATTCCATTCACTACCATTGCTATTTACTGTTGTGCTTAACATATCGAGCAAGTTATTTTTCTTTATGGTCTCCTGACCCGAGGTGGGTGCTACGGTACATTAAACTCCCTGGCAGGGTAACCTGGTAGTTTACAGTTCCTATGTCCAGTGGCTGGTATGAGCCATGTGTCAGCCCCTTTAATGGCTGGATTGTCAATTTTAATATTACTCCTGAGGACATTCTATGCCAAAAATTTAAAAATTATGTGACAAAAATGTTAAAATTCTGCAAAATTCTGCACTTTTTATTTGTCAAATAAATGTGGAGGCTCCAGCATGGCACTGGGGAGCACAGGCCACTGGCTGCACAGAGGTGGGAAATCACTGTGCAGCTCCCCCCTTCCTGGTCATAGACTCAAGGGTGAGGCTGCACCCAAACCTGACACAGCACAAGGACCGGGCCTGCCTCAGAAACACCCCAGAGCCCTGCCCCTCCATGTCAGGTGCACCAGGCGTGGGCAGACAGGCTCAGCAAGGCAGGATCCAAATGTGGAGGGGCTTAGTGTGGGGGGAATCCAGGTGTGGGTTGAGAGGGTTCTGTGTGTGGAAATCTGGGTGTCGGTGGCTCAGTGCAGGTATGTGTGTGGTATGGATCTGGATGCAAAGGGGCTTGTTGGGGTTTTTTGGGTGCAACGGTAATGGGATTCTGCTGGGGGATCCAGGTGAAGATGTTAGGGGCTCAGCAGGGGGGTCTGGGTATGGGGGACTAAGTGCAGGGGTCCAGATGCTGAGGGAGTGGGGCTTAGTGGGGTTGCAATCCATATGCAGCTGGTTGGGGCTTGGTAGGGTGAGGATCCGGGTGGTTCATCGGAGTGGTCCAGGTGCAGGGGGAGTGGGGCTCGTCTGGGGGATTCTGGGTGCAGGGGGGAGGGAGACTTGGCAGGAGGGTCTGGGTGTGAGGGGGGCTGGATGGATGCGGGAGTAGTTCCCTGTACAGAGATCCTCCCCCTGCAGCTGAGGAGCGATGGGTGCAGAAAGCTCAGGGGGAGGGTTGCAGAGCTTCCTACAGCCGGGGGGGAAATTTGGGGGTGGGTCTGACTAGCAGATAGGAGCCATGAGCCGTGTCTTCCCCGGTCCCGCCCCTGCCCGACAATGATTTACCTCTCTGCCGGCTGCCCTGGGCATCACTGTTTGGGAAGATTACACGACCATTTCTGTGGCTTCCCTTTGCTTCTCCATCAGAAAGTCATTTTTCTGCAGGGAAACAAAGAAATCTGCGGGGGACATAAATTCTGCGCATGTACAGTGGCGCAGAATTCCCACAGGAGTATAATATGTGCTACATCCCCTATGCTCATATAGGGATTGCTGTGCATCAGTAGCCCCCCTGCCAATCCTTCCTACATGACAGTACTTTTGTACCAATAGGTGTGCACTTCCCTTTGTGTTCAGAGGACTAATTTGGGCCTGTTTCTTTCTTTCACTTTTTTACAGTGGACAGATCCTCAGCTGATCTAGAGGGTCTATTGGACAGACCCTCAGCTGATCTAAATTGGTGTAGTTCTACTGATTTCCTTGGAGCTATACTTCAAAAGCTGAGGATCTAGTCCTATATTTTTTTATACATGTATACACACACGTACATTTAAACTTCACATCTCAGGTGTTAACTACTAAACTGAGAACAGTTTTAAGTAGAAAGTAACTTACAGTTGCAGAAAACTTTTTCGTCCTTTGAATGAACTTCTTGAACCTGTTGTCACTATAACTGTAACCAAGTTCAAACACTCCTGAGATCTTTATTCCAAAGCCAAAGCTAGTCTGCGAAGCTCTTGCCCTAAGGATATTTTCTTCAAAACTTGAATAAGATTCATATTCAGTCAATGTAAATTCATATTTGCCTTTGGTCTAAACAAAAAGCAAAACCAACACACTTTATTTCTTGCATACTGATTTCATACCTGAAGCAGAGGGAAGACATCTTGATAGTCTTGCAACAAACATACTTTTGAATTAGTGCTTGAACTTTGAAGATGAAAAGCCTGGTATAATTGCTAATCATTATTATTACTACTACAATACCACTTGATTTGCAGCACAGGTTAATAAAATGCAGATGAGAACTACTGTCTCCTCTGTATTGCAATTGCCTACATCTTAAAAGTCCATGAACATTTAAACACGTTTAAAATTGCGAAAGGAACAAAGCTTGCTTAATAGGCAGCACGTATCAAATCACACTAGATAACACACAGCATTAACTTCAATGGGCTTTTAATCAGGCTCTGTATCTTTGATGCCCATTAAGATAAATGACACGTATGAAAATTACTTGGGTGCCTGCCCTTTTATACAGTACGTTCTGGATATTTTAAAACAATAATACTTATTTGCACTTCTGTAGTCTTCTCTAAGCACATGACTCACTGCCGGCAAGCCCATGGTGACTGAGTGTAGTGTAGCAGGCTCTCCCGTTTTAGTGCCCTGGCTGCCAGCTGTGCTGCCAGCCCTGTGGTGGTCAGTTTCTCCTTGCAACTCGGCTAGGTCACACAGAGTCCCACCCCTTCTGGGGTAAACCAGCAGGCCAACAAACTTTGAACTTTGACAAACTGTTGAGCTTTCAGTCTGAGTCCGGACTCACCAGTCCTTACCCCTGGTATCAGGGGGGCTTCAACAGTCCTTATAGGGGGGTTTCCGCTCCATCACCCTTGGTGGGCTGGTAAGGAAACCCAATGCCTCCTGCTCCCCTGGATTCCAGTCCAGGGACCCTTGAGTAGGAAGTCAAGGCCTTGCTACACAGACCCCTGGCTGCCTCCCTGGACCACCTCCTACCTTGCCCAGTCTGCAGCCTTTGCTGCAGCCTCTTTCCTGGCCCCCGGTGTATCAGTGCCACGCTTTCTAGGCCTCTTCCAAAGGCCCCCTGCAGAGCTTCTTAGCATCTGGGTCTGCTGCAGGTGAGTTTTCTCAACTGACTCAGCAGGAGTCTTCTTGCTCCCTGCAGATCCATCTAGCAGCATGCTGAATCCTGGCCTGGACTCACCAACTCAGCTCCCTGACTCCAGCCAGGCTTCTCTCACTGAGAGAGACCCAGAGGTCTGCACTCCTTCCTGGTCTACCCCTAACTGAGCCTGGTTCAGCCCTTTTAGCTCCTCCCTCCAGCTTTGACACTTACTACTGGTGTAGCAGGGCAAGGCTGATTGAGCCCTCAGATTCTCCTTAATCCCTTCAGGCCCATGGTGGAGTTGGTACATCCCATCACATCTCCTTTCTATCAGAGGATCTCAAGGTGCTTTCCTCACACTGCCCCTTGAACATAAGTATTTTTGCACCACTTTTATGGAACAGGTTCTTGAGGCAAAGAGAAAGTAAGGCTCCGATCCTGCACCTTTAAAGTCATTAGTGGTTTTGCCATTGACTTCAATGTGCTTAAGATCAAACTCTACCTGAATTTACCAAAATTCACATTGGAAGTTTGAGCCAGAATTAGGTCCCAGATCTCCTAATTTCCAGTCCTCTGCTTGGACCATGAGACCATCCTTTCCCTGAACAAGCAACATAGTCAAAATAAAGTCTGTGCTGCGGGTAACAATGAACAATGGTAAAAATGCCCCAAATTACATGTTGCCATGAACACAAATATTTCACTTTCATTATGGACACTGGAATCATTCCTTTTTCCTTCCCCTACAGTTTTATATTTAATACTTGATTTCCTCATACTATGAGCATTACTATTTCGGGCACCCATTGTGCACTGCATCATTATAGAGAATCTCTGAAATCTAGTTCACTTTCTTGCAAGCAAATCAAGGAAACAACTGCATCCAGCTCAGAATTTCGCATGGCTTCATTACAGAAACTTTACTTTTTCGTATTTTTGTCATTTAGAGAACAACATATACGTGATTATTAGAGTATAACAATCACTTATTTTGTTCCCTAATATTTTCAAAGTAGGTCAAAATTTAGTCCTAACCACTTGACCCCAATTCTTGAAATTCATTAAAATGTCATCTAGTAAATGAAGCTGTGTCGACATGCTGCACTGAAAACTATTGGAAATGTAATTAAAGTTGGGTCGCAGGAAAAAAATCTGATTCTTACCTCTGGGGAGTAGCTTTCTACATTGTACGGTTTTCTAAACCTGGTATCCATAATATAATGTGGAGTACATCCCCCAGCATAGTACCTATGATCAAGAACCAAACCTTCCAGATTGTTCGTGAGGGTATTTAACCTGTGTAGGAGGCATAACAGTGAAACAATAAAGTTTATAATTTAATTAGCAACAAAATATACAATTTGGTTAAGAAAGGCAAGATTTTTTCCCCTATTTCCTTTTGCACCTGCCTATTTTGTTGCCTAGGGATTCGGTCATCAGAACTTTCCATTTTCAGGCATCCATTCTGAGTGGTCTAGGAGAACCTTTCCATCCGACAAGCAAATGAAAGAGGGACTCATGTTTTGAAACATTGCTGAAGATAATATTAAGTGCAGAAGAATTACATTCTGTCAGCTGGGACTGACATTATGGCATCATCTCATCAGTGATAGCAACATTTGTATACTTTACCAAGACAATAAAAGTTCATGGAATTGAAATTGTGCTGGAAAGTAAGGATTTGGAGTAGCTCTTTTAGGAATGGCAGAAGGGTCAGAGGTGGGCAAAATATATACTAGGCACTGGATCAGATCCTAAATCCATCTGTAAAGAGTAAAAGTGCAGTCTGGCAATCTTTTTACGTAGGGAGAATGGCTTTTTTTGGTGATGGGACCAAGAGTTCTCTGTTATTCACCACCATCACTGAAGGGCAAATCCCAGTGGAATCTCATCTACATGGTGCAGTCTCAGGATACATGCTACTCTGAATGAGATCATGTTTAAATAGCAGTGAGCATCACTAGAGGAAAAAAATCACAAAAGAAAAAATACCGATGAAATCGGGAAATCCCCAGAACCTATAATTATGTTGTGCTCCAGATCTTTGTCAGGTTCCCTTTCGTTAGTTTAGAGTCAAAGGACTGCATAAAAAGGTCTCTGAAATTGTTAAAATTAGCTTCAATCTTAGAACACAGTGAAAAGCGGGAAGATCCACTAAAATCGTATGACGGAGCATTTGTGGCTTCAAAGAAATGAGAGGCATGTTTCTGTAAGAGTTCAAATTCTTTTTTAATTTATACTATGGTTAACAGCATCAGTAATGACACCCACAGAGGTCACATCTTCAGGGAATTGCATAGAAATGATCATTTCCCCTTTAATGTGATTTTTACAATATGAAGCAAGATTTTTGAGAGGTGCATGTGAAGGAAGATTAGGGGACTATTTTCCCACTGTAGGATCCTATAGACAGTTATCATCCTATATGAGTTGGATTATATTCAACCACCCCCAAATTCAGGGTTGTTTAGTTCTTGGGTGAAATCTTGCCCCCACTGAAGATGATGGCAAAACTTCCATTGGCTTAAATGGGGCCAGGATTTCACCCTGAGTTTTGGTTCAGTCCATTCCAAATGTAGAGGCCCACTGCAACATATAGATCTGAATCCAGATTCAGATTTTAAGCAATCCAATGCTCCGGGATGTTAGTGTGACCCTAAGAGCCCTTCAGTGCCCACTGACAAAGGGTTCATTATCACATAACAGCAACTCCTATCAGGCCTGACAAACTCACTACACCTAACAAATTGCTGTCATAGTATTTATCTATAAAGAATGTTGTATAGTGTGTCAAATAAACGCTTATATCATACTGGTCATCATAAGCATTGTGAGACATATGTACGGGCATTAGTCAAGAAGGTGTATGTATGTACTAAAAATATGTTTGAACTATGTAAACAGGCAGGGTAGATAAACAAGTTTTTCCCAGACAAAGGAATGTTTATTAACCTGCCTGCCTCCAATGTCTAGCAAACATTGTGTAAGTCAACACAAAGCAAGCTTCATTTGAAAGACAACAGGAAAAGCAAGTTGCCAGGTGAATGAGAAAGACAACATGCCATGAGCACGCTGAAGGCTGAAGAGCAAACAGCAGGGGCAAAAAACTTTGTTTGAGGGTACACATCACAGGGATACATTTCAAAGGTTTTCTGGAGCATAATGAAGAGGAAAGGAACCTAAGGATACTACTGGCAGAGAGGAGTGAAAAATGAAAAATCTGGATCCTGATTTGACTGAAAATTAGCAACGTATACAAAAGGACTAAGGCCATGGCTACACTTACAGCTGTACAGCGCTGGGAGTTACAGCTGTCTTCGTACAGCTGTGTAGGGAAAGCGCTGCAGTGTGGCCACACTGACAGCTGCCAGCGCTGCACTGTGCACATTTGCAGCATTTGCAGCACTGTTGGGAGTGGTGCATTATGGACAGCTATCCCAGCGTTCAAGTGGCTGCAACGTGCTTTTCAAAAGAGTGGGGTGGGGTGGATGTGACAGGGAGCGTGGGGGAGACAGAGAGAGTGGATTTTTGGAGCTGACACTGTTGTCAGCTCCCTGCTTTGCAAGTTCTAAGGACTGGAAGATACACAGCACCAACCTTCAATCATTTTAAAAGTTTCGACCCCTTCCCTCAGCCCTCTCTTATTCACTAAATGCAAATAGCCTTCAGACCAGATAAGCAGCTGCTCCAAAACGGACTCTCCCCTCTCCCCCAGCCGTGTTGCTTCTCTCCTCAAGCAATCAAGCTGTGAACATTCCAAAGGAATCCCGCTGCCTGCCTCTGCTCAAGCAAACAGGAGCTGTGTCTGTTTTTTAGATAAGCAGCTCCAGGAGCCTGGAGTTCACAACAAAACTGCAGAGTGGCTGAACAGGCATTCTGGGATACCTCCGAATACCTCGGAGGCCAATTACAGCACTTTTGGTGGCCACATTTGCGGAGCAGCGCTGCATCACCAGCGTTGCAATCCTTATACCCCAGGCAGAGCAGGAGTACAGCTAACGCTGCAGCCAGGGAGATGCAGCGCCGCATGTGCCTTGCAAGTGTGGACAGTGAGTAAGTTGCAGCGCTGTAAACCCCACTACCAGCGCTGCAACTCTCCAGTGTAGCCAAGGCCTGAGGGTGAGAAAAATGCTTTAGCCAAAAGGCTGTAGCTGGCTAAAGATCTATTTAATCTCTTCCCAGCGTGTTATATTTTTGTTTTATTTGTAACCAATTCTGTTTCCACTACTCTTACTCAGTTGTTACTAAAACCTTCTCTTTGTTTTACCAGAAGTAGAATTCAGTGCTGTAATATTAAATGAAGTGTGACTACTCAGTTTAATCAAACAAGCTGGCATTTACACTGTCTCTTTGGAGATAGCCAATTTGGTAATCCCTGCGAGTGTCGAATGCTGGGCTGGATACTCCAGGGGAATGTTCTTCCAGGGACTCAGGAACTTCGGTGCACCAAGTGTTATGTGCAAAGAAAAGTAAGGTCTGGCAGAATCCTGGGAAGGTTGTCTAGGGTGGCTAACAAACTGGTGACAGGGAGCTCTCAACTAGTTTAGCACCAGCAAGTCTCTCTTTTGCTAAGGGAGAGGGGTAACAAGGTCACCCATAGGTCTGGATGCCCCAAGAAAGTGTAACAGTTTGGACACAGAATTTTGATGCAGGCCATTCTATAATATAATCATGATTCAATTTTCTTTTCAAATATCAACATTTCCACCCAGCGTTTTATTTCAGAGCCAGATTTTTAAATAGGCGTCATCCCAGCCTCCTGGAGTCCAGGCAAAATTTGTCATACACACAGAGCAGTTGTCAGGCCACATTCTGATCTCGATTACACCCATGTAAATCTGGAGTCTCCATGATTTCTCAGGTGTCCAATGGTTTAAACAACAATTATCTGTAGAGGTTTTAGAAGGTTTGTCATTCACTACCTATTCACCCAGCTTTGGCACAACTGGCACATTTCCAGAAGAAAATAAGTGAACACAGTAGCCTACAAAGCAGCTCCCTTAACAGGCCTACTGGCAAGCTAATTACCTATGCCATGCGGAGCATTACAACCAGACAATTCATTTAGCATGTTCACTGCACATACAGATTTTTTTTTGTCTCAGTGATCGCTATTTACTAAGGTTCTGATAAAAACCCTTTTGAGTCAATATGAATTTTTCCAGTGGGCTTTGGATCAGGACCCAAGACGTGTCAATTTTTCCAACATTTACAGTTCAATATTTAGCAAGTCTGAGATTACATCAACATATTTTCCTTATTTGAAAAAGAAGTGCAGGGAACTTTAACCATTTCAGGTTACTATATGTCTCCATTTTCAAGTCATGTAATTAAATTTGCTATGTTTGGTTTATTCAAGGTTGCCTACTTACCCTCTTGCCAGATTCTCTATTCCCCAGTATTGCTCCATCTTCTGGTTGCATTTTCTATACACCTTTTTACAGTTTTTTTCATCTGACTGATCCCCACAGTCATCATCTCCATTGCAAAGCAACCTCCGTGTAATGCATCTTCCTAAGAGGCAACACTGAAATTGCTTAATTAAGAAGTCCTTTATCATTTTATTATTAAAAACTATAAAGCCACAGTCGTCGCCCCATAAAGCTTATAAACTTAGAGATTACGACATTTTAGTTAGAGCTGGTTGGAAAATATTTCCTCATCCCCCTAGACATTTCTACTTTTCATTTAAAAAAAGTCTGAAAACTGCCAAAAAGTGTAAAATGGATACAAGCTGAAAAAAAGTTAAGTCTGTTTGTTTTTCCAGTGGAAAAATCAAATCCTTTTGATTAGGGCAGAAATTTTCTGCAAAAATTTTTGTTTAGTCAAAAATCCAATTTTCTTTTGGAAAAAAAAAGCCCTTGGAAATTTTTCCACCGGCCCTAATAATAAATAATTATAATTATTTTCTTGTATAGATGATTGATTACAAGAACAAATAACTTGAAATTCCAATGAACAGGATTAATTAATATGAGAGCAGAGCATACTGGTAACACATTCTTAATAAGGGAAATAATAGACACGAAGGCTGCGTGTCTCTCATGTATTTTATTATTAGAATTGCTCTACAGAGACCTCAAAACAATTCTGTGAATCAAAGCGGAAGGAACAGTTTTGTTTTCTCATGCTGTGTTGTCCATCCATAATAAGATCCCTACAACTGAGATGTTAATGAATTATATAAAAATAATACCTCACTCTTATATGGTGATTTTCATCAGTAGACCTTTAAACACTTCACAATCTTTGATGTATTTATTCTCACAATGCTCTTGTGAGCTAGGGAACTGCTATTATTCTCATTTTACCTAAAGGGAACTGAGGCAGAGAGAGGCTAAATGTTTGGATTGACCAAATCAAAAACATTTCACTTTTTCATTTTGCCAAGAAAAAATAAATAATTGTTATTTTCAGTCAGCTGAACTGAAAACCGAACCGAACCGAAAACTCCACCAGTTCCTTCAATGTGATTGTGAAAACTAATGAATGCTACAGAACAGTAATTTATGTAGGGTAGGCAGAAATGTCATCACTACAACAACAAATCCATATAAAGCTTTTTTCCTTTTGATCTCAGGACATGCCAAAATCATGGGGATATATTTTTCTGCCACTATCTGACTTTTTGAACCAGTTTTGTGGCAGCTTTTATTATTAAGACTGTTTTTAAATTTCCTACTTTCCAAAACAACTGGATTATAAAGAGACTGGCAGACTGGAACTTGGCCTACATTCCAGTTAAAATCAGTCATTTGCAAATGCGATGTAAGTGCTGATATACATTGGGCCTCATCCTGGCATACTTTTACTTAGGCAACCCCCATAAAAAAGTTCTGTCATCAATTTCAACAGGAGCAGACATGTCCCCTAGAATCATAGAATATTAGGGTTGGAAAAGACCTCAGGAGGTATCTAGTCCAATCCCCTGCTCAAAGCAGGACCAACACCAACTAAATCACCCCAGCCAAGGCTTTATCAAGTCAGGCCTTAAAAACCTCTAAGGAAGGAGATTCCACCACTTCCCTAGGTAACCCATTCCAGTGCTTCACCACCCTCCTTGTGAAAAAGTTTTTCCTAATATCCAACCTAAACCTCCCCCACTGCAACTTGAGACCATTGCTCCTTGTTCCGTCATCTGCTGCCCCTGAGAACAGCCTAGCTCCAGCCTCTAATTCAAGTACTTACCTGTAATCGTACATACAAAGCCTTCACATCTAACTTTATTTCTGCAAGGACTGTTTGTAACACAATCTTCTGTTTCTTTGTCAGAGTAGTCACATGGGTCTCCATTGAACTGAGAAGGCCGTTCCACCTGGGCAAATCTGTACTGTAATGACACAGAAAACATTTACTCCTCTGTGTAGAATGCATGAATTTTATGGTTCCTAAATTAAAATATGAACTTCTTGTATTAAGACATATTTGCTATAGGAGTTAACACCAAGAAAAATAGTAAATATGGAAAAATTTAGATTTTCTTGCAATGGACCTAATTTAAAATAATAACCTGAGGTAGTTTTCATTTTATTAACCAAGATTTTCTGCACTTAGTAGTGATGGAGTGATGGTTTTTAGCTTGTCATTAAGATAGATTTTGTTTAAATAGGACTAATTGCTCGGAGTGGGAAATAATAAGGAAGGGTTCAATGGCATTTCCCTTCTTTCAATTAGAGTTGGTAATGACACCTCTTGTTATTCTCTGTACCTGTGTACTTACTAAACCTTCCACACCATTATTGATATTTTCCTGACAACACCCCTGAGAGGTAATTCTTTGATCCATCCATTGGATTATCCTTCTGCCCCTTTTCCATTTCCTAGACAAACTCATAACTGAGAGTCTTCACTCCTTACACAGCTGAAGCATCATAACTCCGACTGCAAAGGGCTGAAGAAAGACTGACGTGGGATAACCATTCCAAGAATAGTTATCTTAACCTGTTAACAAGTGGTCCTGTGCTCTGTTTAAAACAATGGGATTTTTGACATTGATTTCATTAGGAACAGGATCTTAATTTGAAGATGTTCCATATATAGAAAATCCTTAATGGCAGGTAATGAAAAGGGTCTCCCAGCCCTGTGAGGTGTTGTGTGTCCTCAATTCCCAATCAAATCCAGAGTTGCTGAGGGTGCTTAGGAACTTGCAGGAGTCCTGTGGACACTGGCACTATGTGTGAATGCTCCTGCCAAAGGACTATGATCATTTGCTACATTTGATACAAGAGAGGGAAAATTAACGGCCTGTTCCTACACTCCCTTACTGCAGTAAATTTCCATGGAAGTCAATGGGAGCTATGTTTGGATAAAGAATTGCGAGACCGAGGTGAACCAGAATTCCAAAGAAAGGCTTGCAAGCCCCACATGTCCCAATAAAAGGAAGAGTTACTTGCCGGGAACTCTGACACGAAATTCATCCCTGTGAAAGAAAGCCTAGCACAAGGCCTAGACATGCACTTAAGCCCCAGGAGGTCTTTTGTGATGCTTCAGTGGTATGTAGGTCTTGTGCTGGAACCTGGATGCCTTGAATGAGGTGAATTCATATCTAACTGCATTGCCCACGCAGATTCTCCCTGCAGGAGATGTGAGGAGCCACAGGCCAGAAAAAGTGACTCCATCACTGAGTCTTTGCAGAGGCAATATTATGAAAGACTGTCTTGCCTTATATTCTCTTGTATTTCCTATGCTTCATATTAAGATCATAGATACTCACTCTTTTCTTTTGACAGGGGTCACAGGTGCTCCATGGTGACCAGCTTGAAAGCACACAATCAATCGGCTGCGGAGGGTTGCTTACTGATCGGGCCCATCTGCCTTTGGCTAGGCTCATGTTGACTCCATGTAGCTGAAGAAGAGGTTCCCTTTCACCACTAAATGTTCACAATGAATAAGAACTTGAGTGTGTAGGATTGCAAAGCTAGGAGAATGGAACAGAGGCTTTTGTGTGTGTGTCTCTCTCTCTCCACACACTAAAACAATCCCTTTATTGTGCTCCACTAAAATCTTTCATGCAAAATACAGAGTTAGCTACCGACCTCACACTGGGTGTGCAACTGTGCAGCTCCTGATTTACACTGTTATAACTGAGAGCAGAATCAGGACCGTAATGTTTTAATTTGAGTGTCAAAGATTACGGCATTATTGAATTGTAAAACATCACATGTCCATCATCACTGTCTCAAACAAGGTCATTAATGATACAATCACAACTTGACAAAAATCCTGCACCATGGACTTTCCTAAAGAATCAGCAAAAATTGAATTTGTAGCAGACTTGTTTATCTAAAGGCTGGACAAAATTCTACTGGAAACTGTATGGATCGCTTAAAGCAACGGGAGTGCCTGTTGCTGCTGGTCCTTAGAGCAGCTTTTACTGTACCTTCCATTTGTGGGAAATGTGGGTATTATTTTTAGCAAAAATATGCATGTCTCAGTTTCCCCATTCACTTTTATATTGTTTACCACTGTGTGTGAATGGGTTAGTTTCCTTCCTGAGACAGAGGAATAAGAAATGCAGTGACTGGGTGGGGGTCAAGTAGGCAGGGCAGTGTGGGTAAGAATATGTCATCATATTTACCGGGTACCTTGAAGATACAATAGAAGGCCATTAACTTTTAAAGACTGCCAGCCCGGGGGTTGGGGGGTGGGGCAGAACATGAAATGGTGTGACTGGAGCTTGAACCAAAGAACTGAGTGTGAGCAGATTGCAGGGAGAATCCTGCTGTCCAGGGCTAGCTGGTGGGGCCAGAGGGGTGCATGGGTCAATCCTGGACATTTGGGCAGGAGAGAGAGTTTGGGCTGCCAGCCTGCACATGCACGTAGGTTTTGCTTTTCCATTCTACTCTGATAACACTAATTACTGAATGCCAGTTGTCTAATAAAAGGTGTCTCGTTAGGAAACATCTGTCCTGAGTCACAGCAAACACCTGCTGGTTGCACAGCTCCCAAGAGGGTAAGTCTCCAACAGGGACCAAGCTCTTTAAGACCTGTTAAGGAGTCACGGTGAGAAACAAAGCGCTGAAGTCTGCGACCCAGTCAAAAGTGGAGGTCCAAGGCCTAGCACAAAGAAGGGTATACTCTCAAAGAGTCTACGTTAAGGTCAGAGATTTGGCATGCCTTGTGGATCCATGACACCTACTAACAGCAAACTAAAAATCCCTGTCTGTCTATCGGTAATTTGAAAGGCTCAAGGGCATCTGTACATTTATTCTCACCAGTGGCTTTAATTACAAAACAGATGAAATGAATTCATTTTACCAGGGGTTAATCAAAGAGTCAGTCAACCAAGATGACGATTTAGATAAATAATGCAGAATATTTATAGTTTCTGGTGGTGATTTGTTAAAAATTCCAATCACTTCTCTTAGTAAGGTGCTGAGACAAAGTCTGCTCATTGTGATACCGCTGTGAATTTCCATTAACTTCACTACACTAGCTTGACACTGGTGTCTCTGACAGCAGCATTTTACCCATACGGCATAAATCTTTTTTAACTATGAAGCGTGGTTTTAAACTAATACCTGTAGCCAAGGGTACACTGCACTTTCTCAACTATGGATTAAAGAGAATGTGCATTTTTTTTAAAGAACATTGCAAAGGACTTTTAATTCTAAAACGTAGAGCTCAATTTTGTCTTGAAGGCCTAAGTCCTGATTTGTGGTTGATTGATAACTGCCCCCCCCGCCCCCACAATAGTTCCAGGAACTCCCAGGGAGCACAGTAATTGTATCCTCTCTCCTAGGCTTTTCTATTTCCTGCAGAGCTTATCAATGCCATTCCCTAAAGGCCAGAGGGGCTAGGGGAGGGGAGCTGAGGTTAGACACCTCCTCCTCACAATCCATCATCAATAAGCAAATTGCCCCATCAGTGCCCCCAGCCTCCATCAGCACAAGGAATGCAAAAAAAAAATGTAAGTTGTGAGCGTAGACCCTCCTGTATAACAGATTGTTCTTAACATTGTGCATTCAATATCACATGTAAAAAAGGGAGTGAGGAAAATGATCAGCCAACTATGTAGTCTAGGTGTTGGGTTTTGTTTATATGAAATGAGGACCAAAAGGCACTAGATCAGTTGACATTTAGGATCATAGTAGCTAGGTAAAGGAAAAACTTCTTATATGATCCAGTACTCCCTCCCCTGGCAAGTACCAATTATAGTCAGATAGTAGAAGAGCTATCAAATATTAGCCGAAATTAATTTTCTTTTGACCCTTAAATCAAGCTGAACTCTAATAATGACCTTGTAAGGTACACACAGTAAGTAACTGCACTGCAAACAGATTTCACTTCATCACAACACGACTATAACATTTTGGCATATAAGATTTATCAGACTGGATTCCTTTTTTCAAGCCAGTCACTTCATGATATGCTCATTTTAAAGCATTGCCTTTTCTTACTTCGGCAGAAACTCCAAAATAGCTTCAGATGACATTCCTTATTCACCGTAAAAGGAAAAGCAGACGGTCAGTGTTACATTTCATTATCTATCATGTCATTGCATGGATATTTATTTAAGAACATTCACTTACCTAAAGCAATGCACAGTTAGGAAGCCCAGTACTGCACAAAACAGCAACAATTTCACTGGGTACAAGAGAAGTATAGTATGCGATATGCTCATGATTCTAAGGTAATATCAGCAAATATCACTGGCAATCCTAAACCACCAGAACTCCAGTTCTGCCTTATATTGGATCTGAAAGTGATTCAAGCAGCAAACGGTAAATTAGCTGATCTTTTGTTTACCATGTAGAAAACTATGACCCACCTCCTGGCCAATTCACACGACAACCTTTATAGCTGCTAGCACACAGGAAGTTCTGAAAACTGTGTTGGGGGATGTCAGAGAAAATAAAAATCAGCTTAGGAGCAATTTACATTTCCCCTTCATTTGCTTTAAGAACAGGAGTAATGCGGCACCTTAGAGACGAATGAATTTATTTGAGCATAAGCTTTGGTATGTTTCCTTAGGGCATTGCTGCAAAAATAAATATTTCATCAATAAAGTCACATATTTAAATCTTGGCTCAGAAAACAGTCAATGGGAAGTGACACACGAGTTAAAAATCTGGTGACTAGGAGAAGGGATGATTGGAAAAATACTTAAAAAACCCCAACCTATCTGTTTGTTGTTGCAAAGGAATGAGAGACACAAAGCATGGACAGGTTTCTCCTTAATTCTGGAGTGAAACTTTCCATTCCACAGACAACAGGCCAGTTCCTGAGAGGTGCGGACACCTCAATGGAAGTTAGACGTGTTTGGCCCTGCTTCAGGTTTGGGCCCAGGCCACTTGCTGAGTAAGGATTGCAGCATCTGACCCAATTATCATGCTTTTCTAAAGGAGAGCCTCTAGTTCTATGGAAATTGGCTCAGATAACTATAGGGGTTCTTTCTAGCCTTAAAATTTATGAATCATCTTGTATTAAATGTCAGGTTACATGGAACTTGCCTTTTTCCTCATAATTTCTAAGCTTTTACAATGGCTAGGCAAGAGGTGACCTGGGGATAGTATTTATTATGCATAATGGGTTCTCTTTTACTCTTATATGGGAATGGCCCCATGGTCCTGGGGAACATCCCCTCTCTTTATAAAATAGATCCCAGAACTGAAGGGATGGATCCTTCTAGGTGCTGCTGAACTCCACCCAAGAAGTACTGAGCACCTTCAATTCTCACCAATTTCAAAACAGAGTTCAGGGTGCTCAATAACTTGCAGATTTTGTTCCGAAGGCAGCACATGAGCGACGTCTGTGTGCAAAATGGCTGTTGCAGTGACCTACATAGTCACTTCGGTACTTTGTCTAGGAGCACAATGTAGTAAAATCTCATTCTGTGGGCAAGTTAGTGATAGGAAAGTAAGGGAGGTGTCATTCGAGTCGTAAAAATCTACAGAATCATAATTTCGACGGTTTTCCCCTCTGTGGCATGAAAGGGGGAAAATGCTAGCCACCAGCTTTAGGTCCTCTGGTTGGTGGAAATTTTGGTAATATACTATCAGAAATGGGTGAAGAGTTGGGTATCATTTGAAAGCCCTTTCTTCCATGGGCATGATGGTACCAAACAAGAGATGCCTAGAACAACTATATAGATGCATATTCAAAAAAATATTTACAAATCAACTTTTTTAATGATACTTAACACAGGGACACATGTCTGATATAAAAAAAGACACTGATATTTGGCAATCCTAAAGAAGTCAGCCTTGACGTGTAGGACTGAAAACGTTTACCCATCATCAGTGTCATCTACTTCCAGGGTGCCACTGCTAGGCACATTGTCAGAGTCTTCCTCCTCCATGCCGCACTTGCACATCTCTGTACACGAGAGGCTGCTAGCCAAATATTTGCAGGTTGCTGAGCATCTGGTCCTTCCACATGAGCATTTGATTACCTGAAGGACTGATTCAGGAGCGCATGGTATTTCACATGTAACTGGTGTGATCAGTCCACCCTCCAAGACCCATCCATACCTGACAGGGGAGGGTAGTTTTGGATGCACTCGACCATCCTAGAGCCATTCCATTGCTTGATGATTTACCTTCTTGCTAGAAGGTATAAATACATTTCTTGTCCGTGGCAACTTTCCTCTGTTTGTCTGCTTCTGGGAAAATGTAGCTCTGCAAGTGTCGTAATGTTGGTCTTCAAATGGTAAACTTGGTGTAGGAACACCTCCAGTGCATTTATGACCAAATCATTATCTAGCTCAACCATTCCAAACACTTTCAGAGCAAGGAGAGAGTCTTCAGAGGCTGACTCAAATGCCTTCCAGTAAGGTAATTTGATCTTTCAAGCCAACCTTCCAGTAGGGTCCCATCCTGAAAGGATGTGGAAACCTCACAATGCGGTGACTTTTAATGGTCCGAGTGATGAGAACACATCTCTGAGGGATATATAGCGATTCTGTTCTCCAGCAGCAGTCACAAAAATGGAATCTTGTGGAAGTTTGGGGTAACGTCTCACAGAGAGCGCTAGAACATGTGTGTCTTGTTCAAAAATCCAGAGTTCGGTAGAAACTCTCTCTCTGTGGCAACTATGAAGAAACTCCACTGAACAGTGCAAGGAGCAGCTCACCAAAATTCTTCAAGCAATTCTTTGCATGTAGTACAATTTTTTCAGGTTTGGCAATCAGCTATGGATCCCTGAAATGTCCATCTATTGCAGGACAAAATGGTTTTCCATAAAAATTTAGTAGCTGCAAATAGAGTCTTCATATTGCTGTTGCCATCAGCACTTTCTTCTGCTTTTGGTAGTGCCATGTCTTTTGACGCTTTTAAGGATATGTGCTGTGATTCATTTCTGCACATAGGATTGCTGACAACTATCCATATCCCGCAGTTCATTTTTAGTATGTGTGACTGACTGGGCCATGGGTGGTCAGGCCTAGTGGTTGAAACATGAGTTTGACCTACCGCTTAGAGATGGGTCCGGGGGGACAGAGTCCATGAATGAGCCAAGGGTCAGTACTGGTGGCACAGGAACTGAATGCCAGAGCCAGAGGGTAATATGAGTCTTGGGCCAGAGGTGGAGCCAAGGATCAGTACCGGAGGAACAGAAGCTGAATGCTGGAGCTGGAGGGTAACCAGAGTCATAGGCCAAAGGCTCGAATCCAGAACTCAGAAGCCAGAGAGGAACAGGGGCTGGCACCAGAGCGGAAGGTAGGTGGAGTAGGAGCTGGTTTGAAAACAAGGATGGGAACCAGGCAGGAGCATGGACTGGAAGTAGATTGGAACAGGGCTGATGCAGGGATTAGAAGCAGGAGCAGGCAAGAACAGATGTGAGCATGGTACACATTGAGCTGCCACTGATCTGCTGTGGGTGCCAGACTCAGAAGCAGGGCTGCTAAACCAGCAACCAATCAGATGCTGTGGCTACTCTGTCAGTTCCTAGGCAGTGCCAGTAGGCTCTCTGGTTATCCAGCAGCGAAGTTACTTAGGAAGCAGGCCAGCAGCTGGTCCTAGCTGGTCTGGCCCTGGACAACAAGCGCTTTAAAAGCCTTTCTGCTAAGCGTGTGTTCCTTTTCAATCCCATTCAAAGCATGTATTTCTCTGTACTTAGCCTTTGCTTCAGCCATTGCCACCACTCTTCCAACCATTAGAGCCTCTGCAATGCAATTTATGAACTCCAGCTGAGTTGCACAGTTTTCAGTAGTAAAACCTGTATTTGTTTCTGTTATCTTTTGCTGCAACACGACATATATTTTTTATGCAGCACTCAATATCATAAGCGTTAGTGACTTTTGGGTCAATAAACCCACATTGCAAGCAACATTCTCACTAAGAATGACTGCTTCATACACTTTCTCATCTTCTCATGTTGAAACTGTGCTTAACGCATGCCTTCGGGCTTCCAGCATATCACAGAAACACATGCAATGAGCCCTACCATAAGGCAAGTCTCGCACTTGTCCCAACATCTTCAACTTTTTCCTGATGCTTGATTTACGTTCTCTCCAACCTTGCCAAATTCAGCTAATGGGTGCACTGCTTATAGCATGTATGGTGCCACCATGCATTGTGTTCAACCAGACCCTCTGTGATGGTATTCACCAAAGATTCAACTACTAGTCCTCTACCCAATGATGTCTAAAAATGATCCAGACCAAAGTGAAAACAAGGATTTTGTAATAAATTACTTTGGGATTGCAATGAGTTATGTTATGTAATGTAATGTATGTTATGGACCTGTGTGCATAACACTTGCGGATGGATTCCAGTAAATTTCTGGCTGGGTGTTGATGTCTTAACGGTGCCTCATTACAGCTATTTGGCATAATAAACAAACATGATAATCAATACCACTGAACCGCTTTTTTGCCGATGATGGCAAATCAACTGGCAGCACTCCTTCCATTTACAGAAATCTGTATCAGGTATTCTGTTCTGAGCATTAACTGATATAACACATTACCGTCAGTTGTGAGGGCTGCATGTTAAAAACATTGATTTCTAAATATTTTCTCAAATATATAGCTACATAATTGTCCCAGGAGTCTCATGTTTGGTACCATTGTGTTTGCGAGAGAAAGGGCTTTTGAATGAGGCTCAACTTGACCCATTTCTGATGAGGCTGTGTTGTCAACATTTTCACCAAGTGGAGGACCTGCAGTTGGGGGTGGGGTGAAGAAGCAAGTCCCCCCAACTATGCTGCAGAGGGTGACACCATTGACATTATGATTCTGTAGCTTATTACAAATCATATGATACCTCTCTTACCTTTCTATCAATAACTTCCCCACAGAATTATACATGCTCTCAGACAAACTGGCATGAACTACAATAAATGGTAAAGAAGGAGGAATGATTAGGCGCTGGATGGGGACTCAGGAGATCTTGGTTCAATGCCTTGCTCTGCCATAGACTTCCTGGGAGACCCGAAACAAGACCCAGAGGGACAGATTTTCATATGCACTCTACAGCTCTAGTGTAAGCATCAACGTTAATGGCTAGACTTACTTCAGCTCCCATTTTGGTGCCTAAACGAGAGCTTATTGTCTATTGTAAGCTCTTTAAAACAGACTGTGTCTCACTATGCATATGTACACATAAGGCACATCCAGGGCACAAAAGAGGCTCTGATCTTGATTTGGGCTTCTAGGCATTATTGTCATACAAATACTAAATAATACCGGTAAAGTGCTTTGGCTCGTCTGTGAATGAAAGGTGTCCTATAAAAATTAAGCACATCAATTCTAACAATACAAACCATAGTTAAAACCAAAACACAGCCTCAGTTTAGTGGACTGGTCAAGAATTATTCCTTTTCTTTTGGTACTCCAGTTACTATTCAGCCATGCATCTGAAGCAATCAGCTTCTGCATCTTTAGAGCAAAGATGTTAATGTTAATGATTTAACACAGAACAAGCAAAATGTCAATTGATTCTTTATGGGAAATGCTCATGAAAATCTGTGGTTATGTTGGCCACTTTTTAACCTAATATCACTGAGCATGGAGACAATGATTAACTGCTCTTTCATCTCTATATATGGAGGACAAACAATTAGGAAAGAGGGTCTGGGCTGTTCAAAGTTTTATATCTGCTTCAAATTATGCTGCCTCAATATAAAACAATGTTGTGTCAATCAGATGCAGCTGACTCAACCTTTAACACGATCGATTTGGTTGTTAATCATTGGTGCACAGATAAACCCCATTGCGTACATTTTGAATACTGCGCATAGATGTGGTCTCCTCATCTCAAAAAAGATATACTGGCACTAGAAAAGGTTCAGAGAAGGGCAACTAAAATGATTAGGGGTTTGGAATGGGTCCCATATGAGGAGAGATTAAAGAGGCTAGGTCTTTTCAGTTTGGAAAAGAGGAGACTAAGGGGGGATATGATAAAGGTATATAAAATCATGAGTGATGTGGAGAAAGTAGATAAGGAAAAGTTATTTACTTATTCCCACAATAGAAGAACTAGGGGTCACTAAATTAAATTAATGGGCAGCAGGTTTAAAACAAGTAAAATGAAGCTCTTCTTCACACAGTGCACAGTCAACTTGTGGAACTCCTTGCCTGAGGAAGTTGTGAAGGCTAGAACTATAACAGCATTTAAAAGAGAACTGGATAAATCCATGGAGGTTAAGTCCATTAGCGGCTGTTAGCCAGGATGTGTAAGGAATGATGTCCCTAGACTCTGTCAGAGGATGGAGATGGACGGCAGGAGAGAGATCACTTGATCATTACCTATTAGGTTCACTCCCTCTGGAGCACCTGGCATTGGCCACTGTCAGTAGACGGGATACTGGGCTAGATGGACCTTTGGTCTGACCCAGTATGGCAGTTCTTATGTTATGTACAGGAAAGACCTCTCGGTGTGGGGAACTGTGTCAGGGAAGGCAGTATACTGTTTAGCAATAACCATACCAGAGCCACGATTACAGACGTAAGGCAAGCAATGTATACTCTAAAACCAACAATCAAGTGCGGAGTGATCTGCAGGTTAACCACATTTGAGTTACTGGATTAATAGACAGACGGGGTGGTATTAATCAGAAAGAGACAGAGGTACCCATGTGCTGGCGTTCGCCATACACCACCACATTCTCCAAAGTAGACTTCAAAGCAAAATCAGGCACATACAATAAAAGATGGGCCTAAAATGCAAAATTCAGAGCTGGATCCTCTACATTTCAACTCCCCAAGTGACACCCCATTTCTTGCAGTGTGTTGGTGGGAATGTTGCCTTCCAGCCATTTCCCATTTCCTGACTGCATTATTTTTGCAGTGCTGTTCCCTTCTGCACCACAGAAGATTTAGACAACAGTTAGCTGCCTATCTGTATTTTAAGTCTCTGAGCATTTAACTCTGACAAAGTTGTAAGTTAATGGATGTAGATTTTGGTGCATCTACAAATGGAAACTCACTCCTGTCCACTTAATTCACCAAAGACTTCATTAACCTCAGCGTCTGTTTCATAATGCTTGCAACCAATTCTTTGAGTTTGTAGAGTTCCCAAAACTAGTGTGAGTAATTTAAACCCATAATTCTATCCAAAGGTGGTTCCATTTGTTAAATTGGCATATTTTCCTGTCTAAAGAAAGAGCTGTGATATGTATTAGGGATAAAAGAACCTTCCTTTTACAGGCTAGGTTGGCACTAACTGAAATCAGCACATGAAATGGATACTGTGGTTCCTCATTACCACTTTACTACACCTTTCATCCTCTTCTACAGGAGCAGAATAAAAAAAATCCCAATGATATTTGATATTAATGGGAGAGTTTTTTGACATTGATTTCAGTGGCTCTAGGATTGAGCCAGGGGAACTTTCAAATCCATGATGTTCAAATGGGTTTGAAATTAGATGAAACTCATCCCTATTTTTAATTCAACACTGATTATCTCCAGCACTGGAAACCACACTCTAGTGCATCACTCACACGTCTTTGTTCCTTACAGCAAGATTGACCTTCTATTACGATGCATGTATGAACATAAATACTTTAAAGATAATGGCTTCAACTCTCTCTCTCTCTCTCTCCATACACACACAGAGAGAAAGCTGAGAGTCTCACAATCTCATGACTCCAGGAATTGGGGCTTTTAAGAAAACCACCAAATTTAATCATTTCCCATATACTTGCCTATGGAACGGGCCTCTGACTGAGGCCACTGCTTAGTCTGCGTATTGTCCAGGGGATAAAAAGATTCCCCAGAGTTGTTCAGTTTGCCAGATATTGGGTCATATAAAATCTTAAAGTGTCAGGAATCCCAGGTGTTCCTCAGATTCTGGGCTTCTGAGATTTTTAGTGGGCCCAAATACTAAGAAACTGCTTTTTTTTTCTTGCCATCAACAAGGTCCGACATTTAGCCCTAGTTTTTTCCTGCCCTTTATTTTCATGGATGTCTCTGAGTCTGAATGAACACTGATTTCCTCCTTCCTTAAGCTGATATTGTTTCCTTTAAACTGGCTATGATTTCCTTGCCTTGCTGGTAAGGGGAGCTCTGACAAATACAGATGGTACCTAGAGGGCTATGAAATGGGATTGAAAAGATAGCAAATAATATCAGACATTTAAAGATACTTTAAAAATTCTTCTCTTGCTGAAAACTACTTAAAGAGAGCATTTTAACTCTATTATTCTTTTTGAGAGTTCTCAGGCCCTGATAAGAGATTTTAGGCTTGACAGATGAACCACAAGGCAAACAGTTCCATTGAGACAAGATTATTTAGAGCTGTAAAAACTAATAGGTGGACAGTCGTTTTGCTAATGGACCTGATGTTCCCTGTCTCCAGTAGGATGATTTCAGAAAGAGATAGGTTTTGTTACTAGTAATCAGGGAATCGAATCAGGCTATCTCCCCATATTTCTCATTGCCAGTTTGCTACATGTGGAGATGTATAATTCCGTTTCCACACACCTTCTGACAACAACCACAAGAAGGAAAAAAATACTTTTTTTATCTTTTGAGCCAAGCCTTTTATGTATCCTAAGTTATTTACGAGATTTACTCCTTTTGCTGTCCTTTATACTTGAGTGCAGGGGACTGGACTAGAAGGCTTCTCCGAGTCCCTTCCAGTCCTACATTTCTATGATTCTATACAGAGCCTGATCTTGCAAATCCTTAATCGTACTTGAGTAAGTCCTACTTAAATAAGGTCTATCCTTGGGAAGGTTTGTAGGACAGGCCCTACAATCAGGAAATCTGTACTGGTGGTATGGGAAAGCAATACCAAACCATAGCCAGTTCTTCACTGAGGTTCATGCAGAGCCCCATGGATTTCAATGGGGCTCTACGACGGCATCATCTCCACGATGAACCCAAATACTCTGCAGAGCAGGTAGTGTAGTGATGCAATAAGTTTCAATACAAATACTTGTAAAAAACGGCATCAGTGAAAAGAGTGACCCAGGCTCAGAGATTCGTTCCAGAGATTTCTTCCAAACACTGCATTTGCTGATAGCCAAAGAGACTTTTATTTTGTTCATTTACCCTGACATGCTTAGCATTTTAGTGGAGAGAAATAGTCACATAAAATGGATTCAAACCTGCTCCATGGCTATTGGAGAGCAAGCATTCTCACTCGCTCCTTTCTGATGGCGTTCTTCTAATTGCTAATGCCGTTTGCTAGAAAATAATACATACAAAATTGAATTACTTTGTAAAGGCCATAAGCCATGCAAAAATAAATAAATAAATAAAAATAAAAATTAAAAAAAGAGACAGTTCAGGAAGAGGACTTGCATGAGAATCAGGGGCGGCATGCCGCGGGGGGCGCTCTGCCGGTCGCCAGGAGAGTCCGGGGGAGCCGCGGGACCAGCGGACCCACCACAGGCATGCATGCAGGAGGTCCACCGGAGCCGCGGGACCGGCGACCGGCAGAGCGCCCCCCCCCCCCCCCCCCCGCGGCATGCCACTGTGCTTGGGGTGACAAAATGTCTAGAGCCGTGCCTGATGAGAAGCTATGTCATAGCATAGGAAAAACAAGCAAATATCTCTAGCAACTGTTATCATATTATGGTGGTTAAGATTCCATTGTATGAAATCACCATGGCTATTATAATGCAGTAAAGGTAAAACCATGAATTCCCATCTACCTTATCAATTGTTTTATAAGAATTCATGGACATGGAAAGAGAAATCTGCCAGAACCTTGAGCCTATGTGATTTTGCTGCCTGAACCTCAAGCAGTTTGACTGCTGCATGGATCACGCCCTTAATTAGCACCTGTCAAATGAATATAATTTCCTTATTTTATATACCATCTCCAAACGTATATCTTGGGCTATACTCACATTCTGTAAGTGATTCACCTAGCCCAGATTATAATGTTAGTATTATGCATTGAGTTACTGCAATAAGAATCAGATTTGTTTATGATATTTTCCCTTTTTGGTAATCTTGCCATTCGAGTTGTGCTCTTCCAGCTTCGTAAAGGGCTTTTAGATCCTTAGAATTTAAGGTACTAGAAAAGTGCAAATTTTTTTTATTATTTCTCATTATATTAACATAACTAGTTACTTAGTTGTATATCAGTTCTTCCTTTGACATGGTGGCTGTGATAAAGTGCATTGTATTTTATTTCTTAATGAACTCTGCTTCAAGCCTTTATACTGTTGTTATATTTTACAGATGAGCTCTTCAGTCTTTTACTTCACCATAAACCTGTAACTGCACCGTTGCTGCCAGAGTATCTTTCCATTTGTGATGCGTGCTACAGGACTGCTCATCACCCCTAGCCTACATTGGAGTTTTATAATTAAAAATGTCCTTGTCTTCCTTCATTAAGTGTTTGCATCTTGTACAGAACTATGTCAATAGGATGCTTTCAAGTACCGGTATCTCTGAGCAGATTTCTCCTCTCTTGAGAAGTGTGTGTTGATTGCCAGGAATCCAACCAATCACTATCAGAAATCCCCTAATTATACATGCAAAACCTAGGTCTGTCTCCTGCTTATCTTTGTGACATAATTTATCTCTTCCAATCCTGAACAAATTCTTCATTCCACCTCTGAGGGCTTGTTTCCTATACTGTACTTCTGGTTTTGCCAGATTTATTTTTGATTCTTTCTCCTGTGGTTTATTTTTATACCTTTTAAATGGAAATTCTCCTCCTACATATGAACTTCAGACTTCTGGAGTCCTTGAGCCTTTGAAAGAATAATTTTAAGACTTTATTGGCTTTTTGGTGTTATAATTTGATATTTATTGTATGGTGCCTAGAGACTCCGATTAGGATTGGGTTTCCATCGTGCTACACAGTGTACACCCATATAATGAAAGACATCCCTGACCCCAAGGATCTTACAAGCTAAGCAAAGAAGGAAGAACTTCACTTTACTTGATCTGTGAAGACGGAGACTGGCACATGAAAAAGGGCCATAAACCTGTGTTATGCAGGTGGTCAGACTAGATGATCCAAACGATCCATTCTGGCCTCAAAAATCTATGAAGTCACATGTTAGAAGTGCAAATGTTGGACCGAATTCTGCTCCCACTTACTGCTCTGCAAAACAACTGAAGTAAACAGAATTTCATGAGTATAAGTGAGACAAGAATTTCGTCCCTGATGCAAAAAGTTAGGCAGTTGCATCAAATTAAGTCAATATATATCTTTATTATTGCATTTAAACTGTCAGAACCTAAATTTTCTCATTTCTCAAGTTTTTATAAAAAAAACGTTCCATGGAAAGTTTACTAATATTCATCTAATATTTAAATGCACTGACTGTTATAATTAGATTAGTTTTTGCTTGTATTTACTATAAGAGCATGAGTTGAGATTAAACTCTTATCAAACAGTATGCATGCATGTAAGCAATTAATGGATCAGTATAATCTGTAGGAAGATGGGTCACTTCTTTGTTGTTTTCCTTTGGAGGAGAGGAGGCTGAATCAAAACAAGATTTTTTTTTCTGCTTAAATTTCCCTCTCACATCTTGTATATTTTGGCATCACTCACTGGACAAAACACATTTGTTATTCTCCATACGCTCAGCAGCTAAAAAAATCAGGCCAATTTTATTCTGCTGTGAAAATATGGATTTAAGAACATAAGAATGGCCATACTGGGTCAGACCAAAGATCCGTCTAGCCCTATATCCTGTCTTCCGACAGTAGTCAATGCCAGGTGCCCCAAAGGGAATGAACAGAACAGGTAATCAAGTGATCCATCCACTGTCGCCCATTCCCAGCTTCTGGCAAACAGAGGCTAGGGACACCATCCCTGTTCATCCTGGCTTGTGGCCAATGATGGACTTATCCTCCATGAATTTATCTAGTTACTCTGTTATAGTCTTGGCCCTCACAACATCCCCTGGCAAGGAATTCCACAGGTTGACTTGGGGGCCTCAATACAAGGCATCCGGACGTATATGAAACTTTAAGCATGTGAAAAGTTCCACTGAAATAAACAGGGCTGCTCAATTGCTTAAAATTACACACATGGTTAAGTGCCTTTGGGCTCCTCCTTTTGAAAATGTTGGCCACAAAGTCAAACTTTTACTTTCATTATAGGGCTTTTGCTAGCCTAAGAGTTGTCATGATTACATGATTTATCTGAAGGGTGAAATTTCAGCAGGATGACGATTCACAACTTCTCTAGTCAAGAACCAAATTCCGCTTCAGATGGTCTTATATCCCACGGTCTTCCTCATATGATCATATATTTGATTAGTTGTGAGATATGGGCCACTATTTTAAAAAATGAGTAGTGTTTTGGGGTGTCTACCTTAAGAAACCTAAAAAGGGGACTAATTTTCAGAGGGCAGGTCCTCAACACTTCTAGGTACAACGTCTGCTTAAGGTGGCTCAAGTGGGCCTCCCCCCCAAATCCCTAGTCTTAGATAAGCTTGTCCATGACAAATTGTACTCAAGAGAAACTTTGGCACCTTTCTGTGAGCAGCTTTCTGCAATGGGCAGAGACTATGGAACAAATTAACTTCAATGACAATGATTTTTTTAAACATTTTTATTTGTAACGGTATTACATGGTGTGTTACAGAAATTAATGGAAAATTTCTAAAAATTTGTTGTTTTTTTTGTTGAATGCATTACACATAAAGTTAAAAATAATGTGTCCATATATGTTAACAAATGGTCATCATCTGAGGTAAAGTTAAAGTAGGTCTAGAAACATACTGCAACAGTCATTTTATCTTTCTCATCTTTATTAAAAAAATATGTCAGAATGCAGAAATAAAATGAATGAAAACCACAGAGTAAACATTTTTGCAAAGAAGGTGCCCAGTACATTATTAGATGATAGGTTTCATCAGACACTTGGATGACTACTATCTATCAAAATATTTTTCATGACAAGTAAAGATCAAGAAACTTCTGGGGATGGTAACAGGATGTTGGGTGAGATTCCCTGGTTTTAAAATTTAAAGTGACAAATTTAGTGCTAGTGAAGGATGAGAGTTTAAACAATTGCACAAGTTGGATCTGCTATTTATCTACAATACGGGTACAGTGCAGACTCCCCACATTCCTTTGCAAATCAGCATCTCAACTATGACAAGGAAGGGCAGTCTAGTGATAATGATATAGTAGCTATAGATGTATTTTTAAAAAATATTGGTTAAAAATAAAAACAAAATGGCCAATGACAATGTGGACTATGGTCTCTCATAAAACTGATCTTAAAATCCCAACCTCATTTAGTTTGTACCTGCTTTTCCAATCTGAGCCCTATATACATAATGTCAATGGATCCACTGAGTCTTGACTCTGTGTCTCCTTCTCTTTAAACATTTTACTGCATAACTGAAAATGTATTGACTATGCAACGCTTTGAATGTTTATGAGGAATCAAAATTATTGTCTTCATGATTCAATACTGCAAGACAAAACCTTAAAAAGTCATATTAAGGAAGAAAGTAGCACCACTTATTGAGATCAAAATTATGAAAATATCCTTAAAAAAGAAATGCCCTGTGGAAATATTTTTCCTTATTTTAATCCCAAAACACACAATCCATCTGGTTTTGATTTAACTCCTACAGTTAGAAAACTGTTGGCACCTTTCTTCTGATGTGAAAATATGACTTTGCTACAAGTGTCTCTACATGCCTATGGAATATGCACCAAACAATGACGGACCGGAGGATAAGATCTCTTCTCTGCATGGTCATTAGGTCTAGCCATATGTAATATGTCATTCATATATCTTCTGTAACTCACAATTCTCTAGTTTACCTAATTCAAAATATCAGACTGGAATCATGAGATTTGGGTGTACATATCAACAATCACCAGTTCATCTTTCAGCTTTCTATGTTTACAGTAAATATGCTGTCTTCTAAACCCTTTTTAGCTTATATAGAGATGAAAGAAAGTAAAAGATTTACTACTTCAGGCCTATTTAAATCAATGACAGAAATATAAATCCTAATGTTTCAAGTTAAAAACAAAATCTGCACAATAACCCTAAAAACAGATTAATCGTTTCATTTCTTTAATTTTTTTTTTTTTAGTGTTAAACCACTAAATTCAATATAATGTAACTGCATAGGAACATCAGGAAAACACATTTGACCTGTATAACAATTCTCTGTAGGGCAAAAATATATAGATTCTTTATGAAAATCATGTGCTAACATATGAACCCAAACACTGCACTTTTGTTTCATAAATGTAAAAAAAGGAGTTTTTAAATTCTTCTGTTCTGTGTGTAAACAGTCTGATGACTTCCATTTAGAGACTTCGGAATCAAAGAAACGTCTATGAAATGTGGGTTGTTTTTTTTTAATGTGGAGAATGTATACTTGTGTGGAAAAAGCTAGGTCATAAAATCTTGTGTTCCCAGCAATTTTACTAGTTGCTGACAAGCTAATTGCTGTTGGCAGATGTACTTCAGCCTCTGCCAATTATAATAAGCATGTGAAAAACATATGTGATGCAAGAACCACAAATTGGGTTTGCCACGCCTCCCAAGCACTGCAATTTGCTACCTTCTCTACAGTGTAATGGCATTATTAAAAGAATTTTCATAACATTTATATTTACAAAAAACTGACAATTTTCATTTAACTCCTTAAAGCCATTTCCCCTTAAACATTTAAAGAGTTTAACGGTAAGATTTTTTTCAAGTTATAAAATAAAAATCCCATTTGAATTTTCTGATGTACAAAAAGTGATAAAGATGAACAATTTGATCACAGAATCAGTTTGTTATTCCAAAATTCATGCCATCATTGTCCCATTTATAAAGTCTGTTTCGTCTAAAATCCATAAACAGGAATTATACCAGAATTATTTGGCAAATGATTTTTTTCTTCAAAAATGGCACACAGAGAAGAAAACACTTGTCTGCATAGCATTACAGCAGCAAGATAGCGAAGAAATAAAAAATATTCCTTTACTGTACTTTGTTTTATGAGTTTCCTAGGAAATAACATATTTTTCACCTCTTTCATCAATGGGATTTGATGTCCTTTTTCCACCCACAGAATGAGTATTCAAACAGAAAAGCAGCAATTCTTCCTTGTGATGCGCTATAACTTAAAAGGTCCATTTGGCAATGTTTTTCAACCAGAATGGATAATCAACACAGTTTCATTCTGTGGTTTCAAGTTAAGAATCATTTCCATAGGAGGCATTTTGCTGTTAAATTCTGTTACCCATACAAAACAACAGAATAAGAAATACAAAAAAATAACACAGCCTGTCTTTTTTTTTTAAATATGCCAAGATGGAGGTGAGGTGGGATGAGGGAGGGGAATATAATGTCAAGAGTAGCCTGATATAAATGACAATGAGAAACATGTCACCATGACATAAAAAGTGCAGACTTGTGCCTGAAAGGCTGTTGAATGACGATGCCACTGCTACATATGGATTCTGCTTTTTTTTTTGCTTAAAAGAAAAACAATGGCTAATACGTATTCAATTTCAAATGCCCATTGTTCAGGTGAGATGTAAAGAAGAGGACAAAAGTTTAAACCAAGAACAAGGAGTAAGATTTCGTACTGTGAGTGCTCAGAACTCAGACGGTTGGCATGGTAAGCAGGGCTCGTTTTTACGTTTGTGCTGCCATAGAAATTTGCCATTCATTGCCAAAAACGGTCAGGTACGTTTGGTAGGGCAATCCTCTATCCTTTGTCGTACACGATCAATTGAAAACAAGCGTAAGAGCCAAAAGGCCTGTCAGGTTGTAGATTTTCACTGGAGTCTTGAAGCACCACAAGCCTGTAATAATGCTATTTCTTAGGTCTGTTGATCTGGGCGTAGAGAGGTGCTGTTTCCTGAAGACAATAAAAATAAAAATAAGCAGAGACGTCTGAAGACATTTTTAGAACATCTGCTTGTGAACAACACTGCATCTAGAGATAAAACCCAACGGTAACAGCTAAGGAAATGTTTGCTTGCCTTCATGTGTTGAATGATTGTGGCTTCCCAAAGGAATTTTTAAGAAAAAGCAATTCAACATTACATCACAGAAGTTTCACACATATAGTGAGCCTCAATTAAACTTTACCATATGCACTGTACACTGGTTCTCAGAAGGTGTTGCTGGGTATGTATGTGTGAAGAAATCCAGTGATAATTATATATCTAGATATTCTGAAGTTCATGGACCAGATCCTCAGCTGGTGCAAATCACCATAACTTCACAGATGTCAGGCTAAGGATCTCGCCCAAACGTGACAGCACAAAACATAGCTGGGTATTTTTATATGGTTGATACAGAACAAATGTTTGCTAACAGATAAATTGCTATTGTAAGATGACTTCATGACATTGCAGTTAGATTTAAGATGGATAAAGTTTACACTTCTACTATATATGTTATGAATTCTGATATAAAAAACCATGGAAGTTAATTTTTCAGGGGTTGATGATACATCTAATTATATTACTATTGGAAGAAACCATGTTGTTTTGCTCTATAGGTATTTTACTATGAATTTCTTAGAAATAGAAAAACTGCCACATCTTCAGAGTGATATTTTATGTATCTGACACTGTGTTTTCTTGATACTATATTCATTTTGGCTGCAAGATATAGTAAGACTGTCCTCTACTTCATTTTCAGAAACGGAGTTTTTAAACTGAGAATGACACCTAAAAAGAGAACGAGACAGGCAGAAAGGCTAATTAGTGCCACATTTCATTAACTTCCCACACTATAATAAATATTCAAATACAATGGTATGGAGTCAAATTTAGCCATGTTAGAATCAAATTCATATTACAGAGAGGACAGCAAAAGCTAACATGAAATAAATAAGTTATAGGATTAGGCAAACTGAACAACTGGCCAATGAGGGAATAAGAAAGTTTACTGTGGTGAATTGGTGGCTAATCATTAGTTTCTAGCCATTACAGTTGCAAAGGTAACCTGTTGCATGTAAACCAACACACACCTTTCTGAATCTGCACACTCACGGCCTGAAGTTTCAGAGTAGCAGCCGTGTTAGTCTGTATCTGCAAAAAGAACAGGAGTACTTGTGGCACCTTAGAGACTAACAAATTTATTTGAGCATAAGCTTTCGTGGGCTACAGCCTACTTCATCGGATGCATAGAATGGAACATATATATATATCCTCACTATATGTTCTATTCTATGCATCCGATGAAGTGGGTTGTAGCCCACAAAAGCTTATGCTCAAATAAATTTGTTAGTTTCTAAGGTGCCACAAGTACTCCTGTTCTTTTTACAGCCTGAAGTGTGAACTATCAACAACTCAAAGCCTGGCCTCAGTGCAATGCCCAAACTGCTGGTCTGTGTGCTAGGGAGTTTTACTGGAGTTAAGAGACGGAATCCTTCATTTCTATGTGAATTTGCAGGAGTGGAGCTCCTCCATGGATCCTATACAGCCTCAGGGCTGTGGCAGCCTCGGTGTTGATTGTGCTTCTATGGAGGAACAATGGCTGGTGGAAACATGCAGTGGTGGAACCACTTTTCTCACTTTCAGTCATTGCTGTGCCCCCATTTGCAGGGATTCCACACACACTTGGGCTCCATGGCTCACGGGGATTTCACATTCCTGGTACAAACTCATAAAATTCTGCCCTACTGTTAAACTCTTCACGGCTGCAGAGCAGTGGGATGTGGTTTTCCCATAAAGTGTGAACTGCTTCCATACATCTCAGTGGAAGCCCATCTGTCGCTCTGTGTCTGTCTTCACTTTATTCCTCAAAACAGCTGTATGTTGCAAAGGTTTGAGCTGTCCCTCTCCTACCCATTCCAACCCCTGAGCAAACTCTGGCAAGTGGTGAACAGTAAGAAAAATCTTCCCCTGAATGATTTGGTTAAAGGGTGAAGAAATTATCTACAGCCAGCAGCACATATATGTTGTGACCTTGAAAAACTGAAGGTATCCAGAAGAGATGACCAGGAATATGGTTCATATGCTCTGTTCTGAAGAACATCCCACCTATGCCAAATGTTCATGCACAGTCGACACAGAACTGGCAGAATGATCATGGCTAGCCCAGAGAAAATCAGTACTAATTAACATGAGAAATTTGTCGCACAAGCATTTGCTGGTCCTGGGGTAGAAAAAAAAAGGATGATTAATCCAGAACTAAGAATTGCAGTTATTAAATGCTACGAAGAAAAAACATTTCTGAAAATGTCATGTGTGCTTATTAAAGCTGTTCTCAAATAGCTCTAACTTATGCAGATGCACTTAAGTGGCAGATCCCCAAGATCTCGCTGACCTTGTAATCATATAGGAGATTTACATATATGTCAGGATGAATTCTTCTTCAGCAGTTTCTCCAGTGTATTAGGCACAAAGAGGCATCAACATTAGATGTGCCTAACTTACTACTTTCACCTAGCGGTCACCTGGAACATACATTTAAGGTGGCCAAAGTAATTATCATGTCACTCTGACTTCATTTACAATTTTTTTTCCTGTTATCCCAGAGCCCTGAGAGATAAAGGATGGGGTTAGGCACTTTTGTCTCTCCTTTAATAGGCTTTCCCTTCCTGATGTCAAAGCAAGAGCCTAATTGTTAAGGTTCCAGGTGATCTTCTCAATAAGAAGTTCTGTTTTTGTCAGAGACAGAGTGTGATCTACTAATGTTAGTCTGAGAAAATTCAGACAGTGGTTGTTGACCATACCCTAGCAGTGAAGAACTAACAACAATAATGCTTTGTTGAGAGGAGAGGAGCAAAGGACAGCACAAAGGGACAGAAAGGTCCTGATAATTTAAAAAAAAAAAAAGAGGAGAGCAGATTCTAAAGAGAATGCTCATCTCATCCTCTCAAGACCACAGGTAGGCCCTCCTCACAAACACCACACATGTAGGGCTCTGTGGGTGTCCCTGCCAGAGGCATGAGGGAAGCAGAAATGAAAAGCAGTCTTCTTACAGAGTGAACTCCTATCAAAACTCAGAGGAAATACTACTTAAAGGCAATCAAAGTTAATGATTCTCATAGCAGCATTAACCTTTACTCCAAGCCTTCTACTTTCCTCCCAATGGGGGATGGTAGGATATTGGTAATGGTAGAAGGAGCAAATGGGAGAATGACTCCTGAGTGATGCTCCTGTCAGGAAAAATAGGGATCTTGAAAGTAGCACAGAGGGTTGACAGTTCATTTAGATGTCCTGAACTTCACAGAGGTTTCCCCTTCTATGAAATAGGATGGCCGGACTCAATGGCAATATCAGAAAAATGCTGGATGCTGAGGTAGTTCTATTAACCTACAGGTGGGGCCCTATCAAGTTCATGGCCATGAAAATCGCATCATGGACCATGAAATCTGATCTTTTGAGTGCTTTTACCCTATATTATACAGATTTCACAGGGGAGACCAGCGTCTCCCAGATTGGGAGTCCTGACCCAAAAGAGAGTTGCAGAGAGGCCACAAGGTTATTTTAGCAGGGTTACAGTATTGCCACCCTCACTTCTGCACTGCCTTCAGAGCTGGGAAGCCGGAGAGCGGCAGCTGTTGGCCGGGTGCTCAGCTCTGAAGATAGCACCCTGCCAGCAGTAGCGCAGATGTAAGGGTGGCAATACCATACCATGCCACACATACTTCTGAGCTGCTGCCTTCAGAGCTGGGTGGCCGGACAGCTGCAGCTTCTGACTGAGGGCCCAGCTCTGCAGACAGCAGCACAGAAGTAAGGGTGACGATACCATACCAGGCCATTCTTACTTCTGCACTGCTCCTGGCAGCTCTGCCTTCAGAGTTGGGTTCCTGGCCAGCAGCTGCCGCTCTCCGGCTGCCCAGCTCTGAAGGCAGTGCCGCTGCCAGCAGCAGTGCAGAATTTAGGGTAACGCTACTGCAAACCCTCCCCTCCACAATAACTTTGTGACCCCCCCCCCCGCAACTCCTTTTCGTGTCAGGACCCCTACAATAACTATACTGTGAAATTTCAGATTTAAACAGCTGAAATAATGAAATTTACTATTTTTAAAATGCCATTACCATGAAATTGACCAAAATGTACTGAGAATTTGGTAGGGCCCTAATTATAGGGGAAAACTGAGCTTCTGTGCACTGAACAGAAACGGATACTTCTTTTTTATTGATAAATATTACTTGACATTACTTGACATTAAGATGTGCAGTTTATCACAGATGTTTTAAAAAGTGACTCTCTCCATCCATATTGTAATCAATAATCAAATTAATGTTTGGCTCAACCCTACTCAGATGCCAGTGTATGGCTACTTATTGCGGACAGTGTCTGTTAAATACAAAAGACTGTGGCTATAAATGTTCAGTGAAAAAGGATATGGGCACCCAAGTCAATTATTTGAAAAAAGGGCCTGGTCTATTAGGAAGTAGGTCCAAAGTGCCTGAAATTTGACATCTAAATTCATAGCGGGAAAACTAAAAAGTACCCTGTATCTAGAGGTGATGAGTGCTGATCTCACTGGGAACTGTGTATATTCAGTACCTCTGAAAATCTGGCCATTTATTTAGGAGCATAACTGTATGTCCCCAAGTTTGAAAAACTTTGGCCTACTTTCCCTTGATTGCAATGAACTTAATATTTTTTTCAATAAATAACTACATACTTTTGTTGAAGTTATACCTCATGCTTCAATATTTCTTTTTAAGGGGCGTTTTTTGTAATCATCAATGCCAAAAGCAAACAACATGCATTTGGGTGACTGTTCACAGCTCTGGCTTAGAACTGTATCAGCTAACTGGATGTAAACACTATAAACATGATTCCATTTTTAATGTATTACTAATATGTGCTTCTCAAACAAATCAGTTACCCATACGGCATAATCAAAAAGTGTCAGTATCAGCGTGCGCTTGTGATGTGACAGCACAAGCCTTGCGGGTGTTAAATGGAAACTTTCTGCAGTCCTTGAGTGATCATTTCAATATACACTGTACATGCAGAATGCTGTATAAAAGATGCATTACGTTCTGGAGTTGCTGTCCTCTCAGATTTCTTTAACCTCTCTCCTCACGCAGATTTTCAGCACAGGGTTTTCCTTCTGGCTAGGCAATCGGTAAGCACAGTCTCAGCAGATAAGCTTCCTGAAATGAGACTGGGCTTTCTGATCATCCAGCCAAAAGGAAAACTCTGTGCTGAGAATCTGCAGCAGAGAAGGGAGGTTAAAGAAATCTGGGAGAACTGCAATCTGGAGTGTAATGTATCTTTGATACAAAGTGCTTTGTGTGTATAAAATGCAGATTCAATAAACTGGGCTCGAGGGGACCTGACAGCAGTCAAAAAGTATACACCCCAGTGATAATGGAAGGGCTTGTCCTAGTCTTCCACTGATGCTTAAGATATTTTTAAAAATAACTTCAACTGTGTTTAGATTCCAATAGCTGTGTGAATATCCCAATCATCTATTTAGTGAATATTATTTGATATTCAGCGTTTTGGATGTTATAGTGACTATATCAAACTGGAAGCATTTCCCAATGTACAACATCTATTTAGCTATTAGAATTTTAAAAGGCAAGTCACTTAGTATCTTAGTACATACAATTGTGAGGACAGTCCAGAAAGACTATCCCTCCTTCTTGGTCCTGGTGTAATTTAGGGTTGCTATCTACAATTACCCTGCTGTTATTTTTTTTCCTGTTCAGGTTCTTTGGAGAATATGATGGTGAAGAGGTGACTGGGCCTGCAAAGCGTAAAATGGGACTCTTCATGATTTCCTTTTAGTGGGTGTTCCAGAGTTTACAGCCAACTGTAGAGAAGGAGCTACCACCATCCCTACGAGTTTCTATCTAGGCTCTAGTTAGTTCTGATTGAGCTTACTGAATGGATCCTGGAAAGAGGTCTCTGAGATGTTGAGAGTCTATTCCGTTCTGGGATTCCTATGCCAGAACCTTGAAGTTGATGGAAAGCCAGGGCAGGTTGGGCAGCATCAATATATTATACCCTCTTGGTTCATCCTCATGCTTAGCATGGATCAACATATGCAGATGCTCTGTTAATTCTGATATAAGCTCAGAAAGACTGGCTTATAATAGTCCATCCTGGAACTGATAAATCTAGTAAGTACTCTTGTCAAGGAGGACGCATGGTGTCTTCTTACCACCCAGAGACGGAAGCCAGCAGGCAACCTGCCAATTGTTGGACTATTGACATATGTCAGTGATGACAACAGCATCACGAGTTAGACTTATTTCAAGATCTTACAGTTGTCTCCACACACTTCAGACAGCAGTTGCATAGCTTTTCTAGGAAGGATTGATCCAGGAGAACGTGATCAGCTCTAGTCACAAATATTTTGAAGATTTGCGGAGAATCACTTATAAGAAAACTATTTCACATACATGAACACTGGGTAATAAATAACTGCATTGGTGTTTGTTCCATTACTTTAAATAGCTTGTGTTGAAATAACTGTGGTGCCAAAGAACACCTTACACTCTTTCAGAGCTTGAACACTGTCAGATCTTACTCTTCTGTAGGAATTAGTCCCTATAGTCCACAGAGAACTGTATTATTTTTGTGGTACTAGGATATCAGGGAATAGGTTTCAGATTCAAATGACCTAGAAGAATTACTTCCACAGTTAACATGTATATTCTTGAGATGCCAGTCATGGATGAACCAAATACACTGATGTCAAAAAGCCAAATATCCATTCATCCTAACACTCTTCCTTCCATTGACCGTCACCACTGAAACCATCCAGTGTTGCTTGATAATGGATCAGTATGCTGGTAAAGATTACAGTCACTGCTGATGCAGAGTTAGTGGCTGAACTTGAAATGTACTGAAGACCAGCAACTTCCACATCATTAAGAGTTGCAAGTACTCGATACTTCTCAGGATCAGGCCCATACCTTTTACATATGGTGATGGTATCCACGGGGACTAAGGCAGAATAACTGAGAATCCTTTTCTATTGTAAATATTGCTTTGATTAGGCACCTGAGAAGTAATATATGTAGCTTATTTTACAGAATCTTAGCTAAACAAATATTTTCTTTTTTCTCCCCCTTTCACTATGGTTATCTAGAAAGAGCGCTAGGACTATGCCACCTAAGCATAAAACAAAACCCAGCTAATGAAGGCATTCTTATTATACTGTTCTTCTCCTCCTTTCCGTACAATCACTTCACACATTTGCTTTTCTCAACCAGAGAGAAAATGACTGGATAGAATTCTTATTAGGAATAGCTCTGCAAATACTCAAGCTTCCTTTAGCTGTGAAGTCAGGCCTGTCTGCTTTTGGTCTCAAACAACAGCAGGGCAAAGATTTAACCTATCAATAAATGTCAGATTTACCTAAGCACTCAGCAGCCTTTACTAAACAGGTTAGTTGTGATAATGGCTGCTGTGTGATAAGAAGTTTGAAAGATTCTGTTTAAAACTACAAGAGGATGAGAGGAGAAATATAGAAATTGAGATAGCAACTGATATATGCCAACGTAGTCTAAGCGAGAACACCTAAGACTGCAAGGAACTGAGAATCCAAACTGCTAACACAGGAAATAAATCAGATTAAGAAATATCAGTTGGTGACTATACTGTACCTGAATACACTGAGATAGAAGATATTATACATGCAGAGCTGATTATGAAGATGCTGGGAACAGATAAACTCTGAAAACCCTTCATAATGTATCAAGTGGGTGAGGTAATGTCTTTTATTGGATCAACTTCTGTTGGTGAAAGAGACAAGTTTTTGAGCTACACAGAATTCTTCTGGTTTGAAGAAGAGCTCTGTGTAGCTCAAAAAGCTTGTCTCTTTCACCAACAGAAGTTGGTCCAATAAAAGTTATTACCTCACCCACCTTGTATTGCTAATATCCTGGGACCAACACAGCTAAAACACTGCAAACAAAACGTTCTTGGGAAGTCCATTCACCCCACTTATATATTATGCAATTTTTGCAATAAAGAACTAGGTTCTGAAATGATCATGTGATATCTACCTTTAAACGTAAAAAAACACCCTCTACACAGATTGTAATCCTAGTTCTTCTTTTGTACTAGAGTATGTTTCACTTGAGCTGTGGTGGATTCCACCACTCGAACATCTTTGGCTCCCAAATTTAGGGAGGTATAAAGATGGCTTAGAGTCACTTTTGCTTCCCCTTACACTCATCCTTGTGCTGCTGAGAATTAGTGTGATGCTTTTTGCACTGCAGTATGTATTGTTAGTAAATAGTCAAAATGCCCCCAAAATGTACCAAAGCAAAGTTATCTTAAATTATTTTACAAGATTTAATGTATTAAGCAAGTGGGCTCCCTAAAGCAACTATTCATTTTCAGAAGAGACAACTTATTTATGCTTAAGATACATACATAGCTGTTGAATATCGTGCAGTATCTAGACAAAATGAAAATTAGTCTACCAATGTAAGGGATTTGTCCCAGCAACAGTGTGCTGAGAAACAGAAGCTACAGTAAGTCACATATTTGAGTGTTAAAAATATGAATGACAAAAGAGCACAGCTAATTAAACATATTCTTCAAATAGTAATACTAAAACATATTTGGATGGAATGACAATGCTCAACACTCAATCTCTGTAGCTTCACTATCTCTTTGCAAAACATATACACTGGACTGAAAATATCGATGAGTATCTCTTAGAATTTTCACTAAGTGCTACATTTCCAATGTGTTCTGTAAGGAAAAAGACGCAAAGCTCATCTCCCCCATATAACTGGATTTAACACTTTTATGTGTAATGGTCAATTAATGAAAATCGTCATGCCTCAAATGTGTGTATGTAAAATCGCCATCACTTCCTGATGGTTTTAATTTGACACTGGAGATAAAACAAAAATTTCAACTTCACATTTTTTTAATATACAGATAATAAGAAATGGAGCTCTGCAACTGCTCTGCAACACTGATTTAGGGGGACGTGTTGGCACATCTTTATTTATTTTTTTTAATTCCTTGAGCAAGTGAGCAAGTGAGCAAGATGTGTTATTCCATTTAATCTGTTACATTTGCGCAAATAACAGTGTCATTTTTATCTAAGATAAACTTCTGCACAACATATTGAGGTTTACTAGTAATAGCTGAAATTTCTGTATTTACCTAAAATTCTGACATGACTTAAAACAATTCTGCATTCACAGTACATTTGTGTAAACCAGTGACACTCAGACCTCATGGTTCAGAAGCCAAATTAGTGATCCACATTACCCAAAAGAGCCACAGCAGTGTGAATTCATTGTTTCATTTACTATAGTACCATTCATATTTAAATAGTATGATTGGAAATATTTAGTTTATATGTGTATATTTTTTTCACAGCAAATAGGTTAATAACTTAGTGCAAGTTGATAACTTAAATGGCCAATCACATAGTAAAAGCATCTTGATCAGCTAATAACTTAGATTGGTTAATAATTAAATCACACACAATTTTAATATCATGTGCAGCAAAGTGCCGCAGGAGACACATTAAAAAGCCACTTGCGGCTCGCAAGTTGCAGAGGAGTATCACTGGTTTAAACCATGTAGGCAGTTGCTACGCATAAAAGTGCACAACTGGAAACACTTAGCAAATGGCAAAAGCCATGCAAACCACTGAGGATGAGGAATAAATAGGGGGTGGGAGTGGAGAGGAAAAGGGAAAGATGTAGTAAAGGAAAAACAAATGATGCATCCATGGAAGTGATAGTAGGCATTGGTAAAAGAATAAGTGAACACCTCAAGATGGAGAGAGAAAAAAAGGACAGATACCTACCCCAACCTGCGCTATCTAGCTACCGACCTGTGGACTTATAGTATCACCAGTAGGCTCACCAAAGGGATCACTGTTGGAAGAGGCCTGAGATCCATCAGGCTAGAACACAAGAACATAACACCTTTTTTCTCAACAACAGGAAGTAAAAAGGCAGTAAGAGGTTATTTTCATGCTAGGGACACATTCTATCACGTGCAGCTACTGTAGGTTTTAAAACACAAAGGGTAAGATCCTACAATTAATATGCTTTCAAAATTTGCATGGACTTCAAATGGGTGTTGCATACATAAAGGCCCTGATTTAATGCCTGTTGAAGTTGATAAAAGAGCTGCCCATGACTTCAGTAGGTATTGGTTAGACCCAAAATGACGGCAGGCCCAGTCCCTGAAAGCAGATCTTGGACTAAATTCATAAGCAAATCTATGTGAATCAGAGCGAGTTTAATCTTGTGTAATTTATGCCCTCTTCTATCTCCTCTGCATGTAAATTATAGCAACGTGGGGCTCCTTCTAGCCTTTCTTTGACTTCAACTCAAACCCAATCACCAGGGCATTTTATGACATAAAATCCCCATTTAGCCAACCTCTGACTTTGGCCCACTCAGTCTCACTATGTGTAATGGAATCTTAATGGAGAAAAATCATACGCTAAAGGCCCACAAGTGAGGTATATAACAAACAGAACAACTAGCAGGAAAATGTAAGAATGCGTAGGTATGCGTGGACCATACTGTTTTAACATATATACTCTTACACCTTCTTCTGCTTCCTCGGCATGTATGTTACGCCAACCTGGAGTCCCTTACATATCCAAAAGTGGTGTAAGTAGGTTTATGGATGTTTGAAGGTACATAACTTACACCGCTTTACATATCACTTCTGAATTTAGCTCCTTAATATTAATACGTACAATTGTAAATATCATGCTAATGTTCGATAGCTATCAAACCCATACTTGGAAATGAAAGTTCTCTGCAACTTCCCTTAAAAACATTCCACCAATCCTGTTGAAATATTTATTTGACATTTCCAGATCACTTTCAGTTATTCCCTGGTATTTTCTAGCTAGAAAAGTCTAGTTAGGATTAGTAGTCATGCTACTCACAGCCTCCTGCTCTTCACTTTTGCTTGGGCTTTCAAACCCCTCTTCGAAGAGGTCATCTGCAGTAGGGTCACTGGTATGGGACACTGATGATTTTGATGGAGAACTCTGTCTGGGAGCAGGGGTTGGAGCTAAACAAAGATGATGGCAATAATAATAGGAAATAAATTCATTAATTTGTTCAGATAGACAAACTATTCAAAATCTATTCATGCTTAAAGGCCCCAATTTTATTATTCCTAAATTGCTTGTTTTCTGATTTTCTGAAAATTATAACAAAAATGTCACCAACTCCTTATTTTTACTCCATGCTTCAAATTCATCAACCCCAACATAAGAACACTCCACAAGTCAGTGTCTGAATTCTGTAATTTGAAACAAATCAATTTAATGTAAAAGTCGATCTCCTCTTTCAGCCTTTTCAGAAACTAGGATGTTTGTTTTTAGCTGAGATGGATGTTGGGGGAGTTTTTGGCCAATAAGAAATTTCAGTTGGGAGGGTTGTGAAGCACTGGAATGGGTTACCTAGGGAAGTGGTAGAATCTCCTCCAACCCCACAGTATAAGCACATTTATGCACCTAGAGTGAAATTCACTCCAGTACAGAGGGCTAGAATAAGGCCTATTCACCACTTAAGTCTCACTGAAATCTTCAAAAATATGGCTGGAGTGGGACTTAAAATGGCTCCCTTTAGGGATGAATTTCACCCCTGCTGCATGAATATTTTCTCATCAACAGTTTTAATATTTCCAAACTAGTTTAAATGTGCTTAGTTTAGGCATATTTTGAAGAGCAGGCCTATTACTGTTTTATTAAAAATTAAATTTTAGCTTGCAATCTTTGAAGTTGTTGATTTCAATCACCTCTGTAATTTGTAACCTAAATCATGTTTCCCTAGCTCCAGGAAGCCACTAACAAGCTGGATCATGCACAAAGATACTAAGGTCATGTGTATTCCAATATAGTACACCAGAGAAAAGGGTCAGAGGGGCAGCCGTGTTAGTCTGGATCTGTAAAAGCAGCAAAGAATCCTGTGGCACCTTATAGACTAACAGACGTCTGTTAGTCTATAAGGTGCCACAGGATTCTTTGCTGCTTTTACAGAGAAAAGGGAAAACCTTTGAGGAGATGGTGACATTTGAGGAAGAGACTGCAATTGGAAGGATTTGGGTACTTACGTGAATTTGTAGATGGCGTTGTAGAAGTCACAGGAGTCAAATTTAGTTGAGAGATGTCAAAGTCATCACAATCATCTGCATCCTGTGCCATCCCGACTTTGTTAAAATAGCTGGAGAAGGCCTCTGAGGTACAACTGAGGGAAGGCTGGTCTGGTTTTCGTGATGGCACTGGGGGAGGCTGAGCCATCTGGAAATCTTTGAACATTTCTTTTCCCATTTTCTGTCTGGGCCTGTCTGTCTGTGGACTTGATCTGGTGGAATCGCTTGTGGGTGGAACAGTAGCTATGGGAGCAATGGTACCTTGAAACATGGCTGCTTGTAAAGGCATAACAGTTTGTGTTGGCATGAAGGCAGTTGGTTGGAACTGACCAGCTACAGATGGCCATGGTTGCTGAGTAGGAGAAAAAATACCAGGTTGGCCCCATGCTATTGGCTGTCCTCCCTGCATCACCTGAGCAACTGGAGGCTGAGCACTCATGGCCAATTGTTGTTGAACGAGTGGTTGCTGTCCCCAGAAGGAGGGCAGGACAGCTCCCATTGCAACATAACCTTAAAGAATAACAACAGGATTGTTTCAGCGCATGAATATGAACAGCAAGAGGATGTGGCACAGCAAACTGTTAGTCAGAAATAAACAGATTGTGTTAGGAGTCACAGGGACTTTTACCAATTTATATCACTTTCTAAAACGTCAATCCTATGCTTTTGGCGTCTGTACAAACAGTTCAATAAATAAAGCATAACTGGATTGACTTTAATAATAGTCACCATCCCCACTCATTAGAACAAAAAAATTATTCCTCCCCCCCTCAAATCACATGAATTCTACCCCTTCTCATAATCTAGAGAGAAAAGGTACCATGTTGGAGTGCAGTTTTCCTTGAAAATCAGCTAACCTGGGTTTTGGTAGACTAAAGAGCAAAGTGAGTTCCAGAGCAGAGGACTCCTCACAAAAAATGCTATCTTGTGTAACTCTACACCACTTCTATGCCATCTCCACAGAGAACAGGAGTCTGTTACAGCTCCACTAAAGAACTCTAGCTTGTTAGCTCATGCTTTTTGCTCTGGAGGTCCCTGGTTCAATCCCTAATATGTCGGCCTAGATGGGAGCCATCAAATTTACCGTTCCAGTTCAAGCCAGGAGACGGTTAGCTCAGGGACCTGCTTGGACTGCAACTGCTACTGTATCTCATGATAATAGAGGTTTTCTCTGATGGGGGCAGGACTCAACCCATTAAGGGATTTGTAGAGGAAAACCAACATTTTAAGTTGCACCCAGAAAAGGACACAGTGCAGATTATGAAGCACATGGGCTCCTTCTGAGAAGCAACTCTAAGCAAAGGAATGGCTAAATTTCAAATAGTTCATGTTTCTTAGTGGTCTTCAGGCTTGGGCCTGAGTAGAGCACTTTGCAATAATCCTATCTGAAGGTTACAAAAGTATAGATATCTGAGGCAAGGTCTATAAAAGATAAAGGCATAATCTCGCCAAATGCAGATGAAAAAGAATGCTTGTCTACTTCAACACCCAGAACCCACTACGCAGGCATACTGTGAATTAAAAAAACATACTTGAAAAATTAGAGGTATGTAGTACTGTATAATAGATGCTAAAAATCTGTACTGGGTAATAGCTTATAATGAAAACCCTCTAGCTAGGGGAAAGAGTTGAAGATTAAAAACTGGAGTCATTAAAACATTCTAATTTTGATTTGACCCTGCTCAAACAAAACTTCCTTGTCAAACTAATGGGAATCTTGGCTGAGTATGGACTGTATGACTAGACCTTTTGTTAGTCATTTACAACTGAAAAGAAAAAAAAAAGATGAATCCAACAGAGTTTTCAACTGTGTTTAATATGAAAGGATTTCTGAAACTCTACCCTGAAACCCTCTATTAAAGAAGAAACAAGGCGACATGCTTATGTTTTACTAATACAAAATGATGTTATATTAATATGAGACCCAAGTGCTACATTAACAATTTTAATTTATTGTTAATATTTTACAGTGTGGGATCTCTCTCTCCTCTTCTTTTTACTGGTACAGCAGTAGAAAAGAAACCTTTTATTGACCTATTAGTTTTCCTTACCCTGCTTTTACCTTTTACTTTTGGTTTATTTCTGGGTTTATTGAAATGCAAACTGTAAAGGGGTAAAACAGGAAAACAAAAATCACAAGCAACGGATCTTGGAATCATTTAGCTAAGGATAACAATAACGGAGCTAAATATGTATTTCAGCAAATGGTTATGATGGGGAATGTGAAGTAGGACCCTCCACAACTTTGTCAGAGCAATTTCCCACACCATAACCCCCAAACACTGCACTGTAGTTATGACCTTACTGACTAAGGGACACTGGAGGGTACTTCCTTGGAAGAAGTACATCTGAGTTTTCCAGTTGACAAACAGGATCAAAGTGCTTATCAGGTTCTATTTCATGTTTCAGGTATGTTACTTTCAAGTGCCAACACAATAATGGAACACTGGTACAGTAAAAGATAACCGCTGTGTTACATTCCAGGACAGATGATGCAGTGCATTATAGCACTGAAGGTGTTAACAGAAAACTACTGTTGAATGACTCAAGGCATTCCTTTTTCTCCTTCCCAAATGGGACTGAACGAGCTGTTTCTGCAGTGCTCCCAGCCCCTGGCAGCCCAGAGAGCAAGACCAGAGGTCAAACCCACATCTCCTGCATGTCAGTGCAGAATATTACATAAACTCTGAATTTTGAGTACTTTGAGGAACATAGCAAAGCCTACCTGAAATGTCACACTTTGGCTACATGGAATAGCTTTAAAAATGGTCACAAATTCTTCACGTTTCTTGCTCTTGGGTTCTTACCTGAGGGTACAGCAGCCGTGCTGAAAGGTACAGAACCAAATGTGTCTGCAATAGCAGGAAGTGACTGGCATGAAGATGGGATAAAGGCATCACCTGGAGTTGCAGGAGTCTACAAAATGAGACAGGAATAAAATACAACGGTGACATATCAGCAACTGTTTCTGCCATCAGGAACTGGCATGCACTGAGGTGCCACATCCCCTTTATCTCCCAAAAAAGAGAGCTGCAGTTGTAAAGAAGCAGCAAGAAAAAGATCATCAGCACCATAAGACAGAAGACAACAGGAAAAGAGAAAAAATACAGAACTCATGGACCATGAAGAAAAAGAACAATATAACTTGCACAATCATACATCACGTGCACATTTCTCACAGTACCTGTTTCTTAAGAAATAAAAGTCTGTGATTTTGAGGCTTAATGAACAGAGGATTGATGTAAACAAAAGACAGAAAATAACATAGAAAGGATTTTAAAACACGGTGAAATCACTGTATTACAGAAGAATGATTAAATATTGTTCCAGTTCATCAGTAGGCCCAGAGCCAAAGTCCTGCATGTTAGCAGCCTGGTCCCATTGTTAAAGATAAGGATTAGGAGATGGGAGATCTGAACTCTCTTCCTAGATGTGCTAAATGGAAGTGATGGGAGCTGCAGCTCAGGTTACAGCCCTGTATGACATCACCATTCAGATCTCTATTTAAAAAAAAAAGTTTGAGACCATCTTTGCACATCACAAAGAAGCAGCATGATGGGGTCTCCATGCCACAAAAGACCCAAAGGGGTTATGGTGGCTGAGTAGGTCAATTAACTGCATTGGTTGTATATGGAAGAGGAGCCAGGGAATGATGAGGATTAATTAAAAAGGAAGCTCAGCTGCACAGGAACAGGAGAGTAGCTCAGAGCAGAAGGGGGCTGCAGAGAGAGAGAGAGAGAGACTGCAGTCACCATTAGGGTGACAGAAGGCAAGGTAGGAAATAGCCCAGGGACACAGAGTAAGGGATAGGACTTGATTACTTGTTGTAGAGAGTCCCTAGGTGGGAACCCTGTGTAGAAGGCAGGCCTGAGTTTCCCTACCAGCCACGGGAGAAGTGGCACCATTAGGGCAGTGAAAGAGAAGACTGCAAGGGACAGCGGGTCCTGAGAGACGCTGATGCATGTGATTTCCCCAGCAGGTGAAAACCACAGTGACCTGACTGGAGGACCAAGCCATGAAATGGGAGCAGTTGAGTCCTGAGAGAGCAAGACAGAGAGTGATGGAGTGCAACTGCAGGAAGAGGTGTCAGCCTGGCAGAGTTAATCCCCAGATGTGGTCAGGGGGAGATTTGCCAGCGCTGACTAGAGCACCCCGTGACAAGCAGTGATTCGAGAAAAGGATTTTTCCCTTTTTGAATATGTTTGCTTCCTAGTTTTCCTTTATTTCGCAGTTTGAAAAATCACTTTGCAATCCTTCCTACTGGAGTGCATGCTATTCACCATCCTGCATTTCTACACATGGCTACAGTAAACCTGCTTTTTACCAGCAAGGTAGAAAAAGACAGGGCAATTTTCCCTGGGTACTTACTGGGGGAGAGGTTACATCAGGAGGAGTGGACATGTCCCCAAAAAGCTCTAGTTGGGTAACAGCCTGCAAAGAGAAGAATATATCTGTATTTATCCTTTAAGGAGAATGAAGAAAGAGGGTGCAGTAGACTGTAGATACGTAATGAACTCATATCACCTATCCAAATTAAAGCTATTTATGCCTTGATTGTCCCCTCTGCTGGGGCTGGCTCACAAACCCAGAGGAGGCTTAAACATCTGACCCTGGGAAACTCTGTTATGGGGGATCCACCACAGAAGGGGATAGAACATGGAGAAAGCATCCACAATGGGGCTATATTATCTTTCCACTCTTAGCTTCACTGGCACAGGGGATGTGTGTATGTCCCATTGCCACCCAACCCTTCCACCATGGCCCCATCTCTGGTCTCTCATGCCCTAGACTACAACCTCTGTGGGGTCCAGAGGAAGTGGGTCGGATGTTGCTATGGAGTTGGCTGAGACCCCGCTCCCCCATGGGATGAGCGTGGCCTGCATGCACCCTTGAGGATGAGGGGAGACACGATTAGGTCATTACGACTGGATAGCTCTAAATTAATTTCATGCTAGAAATGTTTTACCAGGGACTCCATTTTGGGTTTGGTTTTGAAATAGATCAGCCAAAGAGGTCTCTCTTACTTGGACCAGAAGAGGGAAAACCCCTTCATAACATATAGCAGTTTCCGTGGCTGCATGAGTAAAATATTGACCGAAGCTCAGCACTCACAGAGATGAATTTAGACTGGACAGAGCCATTAATCAGGGCTGGCTCCAGTCTGGGCGGCTTTTTTTTTTTTTTTAGGCGATTCGGCTGTTTGAGTGGCTTTTTTTTTTTTTTTTTTTTGCTTGAGATGGCAAAAATGGTAGAGCTGGCCCTGGAAACCGAAGCAATTCTGAAGAAGCTTTGCTTTGACTGTGTCTTCTACAGTACAGAGTCCAAAATAGTGTGAAACAGGTTCATAGTGATCAAGTATTTACATCTGCCATATAATATTAATGATTCCTCCTGCACTAAACTCCTAAGAAAGCATAATTTAAGTATTTTGCTCAAAAAAATCTGTGTAAAGGTATTTAGGCACTGATCATAAGTGGAATCGGTTGCTGGAATACTGTCCTCCCAAAATTAGTTGTATATTTAATTTTTAAAGAGACGTATCAAATTTTCCGTTCTGTTGCACAAAGTCAGATTACTACGGTATCTGTGCAGTATGAATTATTGTCCCGTTATGAAACAGTCTGGGAAAACAAGATGACATGGTAAATCGATGAGTATTCAGAGTAGTGAAATTCAAACACAATTAATAGAGTTGGCTGAAATTGTGTTTAGGTGGGATTTTTTTTCTCTTTGTGAAATAAATTTGCTGGAAATGAAATTTTTTGTTTATTTCTTTCTGATAAAAACATGAACCTTCCCAAACAAAAAATTTGTGGTATTTGATTTTTTTTTCCATTGTAAAATTGGAAAATTCCTGTGAAAATTACCAAAAAAACAAGGCAGAGGGAATTTTTGTTTCTTTAATTTTTTTTCCATGGAAAATACTCACGATTTTCTGACTAGCTTTAACAATTAATTACCGGTCAAGATTCTGGAGTCAAACTGCCTTCCCTCATCAACCTTATCATTTAGACCAGGGATTGCTCCCCTTTCACTCAATCTCTGAAAAATATCAGGGTAAAAATCTTTATAGTTTCATTTTAAATTAATCTCTAGACCTGTGGTTCCCAAACTTGTTCCGCTGCTTGTGCAGGGAAAGCCCATGGTAGGCCAGACTGGTTTGTTAATCTGCCGCGTCCACAGGTTCGGCCTATCGTGACTCCCACTGGCTGTGGTTCATTGCTCCAGGCCAATGGGAGCTGCTGGAAGCGGCGACCAGTATGTCCCATGGCCCTTGCCACTTCCAGCAGCTCCCATTGGCCTGGAGCAGCAAACCACATAGTCAAGTGAATGGGATTTACCCATGTATATGGGGAGAGGATTACCACTTCATTTTTTAAGGCTGCACTTATTTTCCGGGGGGACATCTATACTATCTCGTCTAGGTGTGATAAATTGATCCCCGAATCGACGCCCGTACTCCACCTCGGCAGGAGGACTAAGCTGAGTTGACGGGGGAGCCGCGGCGGTTGACTCGCTGCTGTGAAGATGGCCAGGTACATCAGACTAAGATACTTCGACTTCAGCTACACAAATAGTGTAGCTGAAGTTGCGTATCTTAGTTCGAACGCCCTCGCTAGTGTAGCCCAGGCCTTTGGAACTAATAGAAGAACTATAGAACTAGGCTCTCCAAGAGATGAAGCAGATCACTCTGGTACTGTGCACAAAATTGCTAGCCACTTAATCTTGGCAATGTCTAGAAAAGCCTGAATAATAATGATACTCCCAATTTAATCATTTCAGATGAAACTTCATGCCAACCAGGTGCCACCAATGGTTGCAGTGGTTGTGACAATAGCAAAGAGTCACTTCCTTCTAAGAACTCTGAACTGGTTGTTCGAGGTTGTCCCTGAAACTTCTGTCTCTGCATCATTGTAAAGCTTCTGGCTAGAACCTCCCCCAGCCTCCTCTTGTCTGACTTCCTGCTAGCATTCTAAAGAAACTGTACATGTGCCTTCACAGGTGAGACCATGTGGGTTTTCCCTGCCCACAGGGAAGGGTCCTCCAAGATTTCCTCTCCCACCATAAAGGAGAGAAAGGGGGAAGCAGAGCTGCCAGTGGCTGCAAGGGGTACCAGGTACTGAGACCGTGTCCTGTACTACCCAGGTTGTCAGTTTGGGGGGAAGAGTCTGTGTAGTGGGCAAGGGGCAGAAGGTTTGATGGAACCCTTATGCCACGATTCATATTAACCTAGCCTGATGTAGAATAATCTACATTAATGAATCTACACTAGAATGAATCCCATTAATCCCCCATTAATCTGGCCTAATGCAAAATAAATATAACTGAGAATTTAACACAATGAATCTTTCTGAACTCAAGGTTCCAGCATTTAGTTCAACAGTGGTAAGTCACATAACCTCTCTCTGACTGCCACTCTGTAAAATGGGGATAATGATACTTTTCAAAGTGCTTTAAGGTGTGTGCACCTGTGGAAATTCATCTCAGGTAAAGCTCTAATGAGCTCACGACAGCCTCTCTGATATCACAGTGATGGGGACTATACAAACTGATTGTTGGATAGAGTAATATTGACTTGCCATTAATGTTTATTCTAATAAGCCCTTCTTCATGGTGACCCCAGAAAAAGAGCAATATAACAACAGCAGGGTTAGTTTTGGCATGACTGCAACATTGTGTACAAGAGATGCTAGAAAGCTATGTCAGCAAATGTAAATTGTAATTTAGTGTGAAAATAACTTTCGAAGATACTTGCTAGAGAGGCTTAAACAGCAACATTTGAATCTGGATTTCAAATCCCTCAAAGGCTGGGATTGTTTGGATGAGGAGTTTTAGTTCTGGACCCTCGCTAGGGCTAACTTCTCTACTGGTCTAAATAAGTACAGCTCCTTTCACATAAATGGAGTTTCAGTCATTGGCAGAAATTTTGGCAGCTAATCTTTACCTTTCATTGGTTTTAAACAGCTTCACTTTCTGGGTCACCACAGAGATGAATTTGCCAACTATATCATTTGTTTTTAAATTATTTGTACTTAGCATTAGCTACATTCTGCTGCAGTTAAACCCAAATTGAGCATTTTCAAATTGCACTAATTCTAGTGGTGATTTCATCTACATTTCCCTTTCACATTTTAGTGTCATAACCTTACCTGAGTGACTGTAATAAGATTTTCCTCAATGTCCAGCAATAAGTTTCCATTCTGCAGCTGTAAAGCATGATTTATGACAATGAAATGAATGATTTATGAAAATGACATGAGTTCTGAGCATGACAATGATAACCTCCATAATTATTGACTTCACTGTGGAAATGGAAACTCTTTCAGTCTTGTAGTAAGCTGCTGTACTCACCTCAAAGATAACAAATCACATGTTTAACAATGGTGCATTTGAATGCTGATAACATCAAGTGCAACTATACACTACACTTGCTGTAGTGCACTCTTGCGCAAATGCCAGTTCTGTCATGAATAAGGCTACATCAGTACAGACATTAGAAATAGCTACTCTTTAAGGGATTAATAAATTTCACTATAAAAATTCATTATGGTGCCTACTCCTGCGTCCATAGAAGTTAATGGGAATCTTTATTGGCTTTAATGGGGAAAGGAGTTGGCATTCTCAGCTAAATAATTTGATAATATACATGTGGGGTAAGAAAAAGCTCTAAAAGCAAATAATATATGCAGCAAAATGTCTATTTAACTAGGTAAAACTATGGCTTTTGAAAAGTGTATTTATAAATTAATAAATGCATATCTAGGATTACAAATACCCTTTCTATAATCTGCAAGAGAATATTTTTTAAAATGCTGGTATTACTGAATCCAAGAAATCTAAATCTACAGGGTTGTGTGTAAATGTATATATAATGGAATATACTAAAAATCCCACTGTTAGCTATAAATATAATATCTGATCACCTGACTTAAATGTCATCAGAGGACTAAATCTCAGTGTGATAAACATAACTGTTTTAAAGTGGGAGGGGACAAACCAGAATGATTTTTGCAACATAACGAGAACTATAACAGCAAATGAATTAAAGTTTAATCTGGGATTCATTTAAGAGTGCAGAGGGCCACAAGATGCCATTCCAGGAAGCTGGAATTACAAAGGCCCAGGAAATGGGCTGACAGGAGAAGAGAGCAAGCAGTCCTGAGGAATTAGGAGTTGGATGTGGGGGAAACCCCAGAACGCTATTCCTTTAAGGGCTTAGGATCAGGAGCCCTGTTGTGTAGGATTGGACAGGACTCCCTTCTTTTCCAACCAATCAGGAGGAGCTCTCTGGAGGAGGGCAGTATATAGACTGCTTTCTCCTTCAGAATAGTGCAGACACTGGCAAGAGAAGGAGGTCAGAGCCAGAAGGCTAAACTCCAGGGAGAGACAGCCATGAGAAGCAGCGACGTGATGGGCAAACTATTTTCTGGGACGTCCCACTGTAGCACAGTCAAGTTATTAGTAATGGTCTGTTATGTGCTGCATAAGGCACAAGGCTATGGCTGTGTGTGGATGGCAGAAGAACCAGAGATAAGTGGACCTTCTGGGCTGCAGTGATTGACTTTATTGGTGGAAGTGTTTCTGGGCATTAAACAGGCCCCAAGTAGAAGGCAACAGAACTTCTAAGATGCTGTGGGGAGTTTGCATGGGGCCTTGAAGGGGGAGCACACAGGGACAGCTGCTGCAAAGAGAATTCTGGTCATGAGGGACTGCTCAGGAAGTGACAGCCCTGTTACCTGATGACAAACCCACCAGTCAGCAACTCACTGGAAGTTTAAAAATAGCTGGAAAGCGTGGTTCTCCTGTGTCTCTGATAATAAAATTCTGGCAAAAAGCAATTCCAGATGAAGAAAGTATGACATCTGGTATATTCAGGGCCCAATACTGTAGATTCTGTATGTGAGGAATTCCCACTGAAGTTAAGGGAAACATGAAATCAGGCTTAGGCGATTAGCCCCAGAACCTCACTATAAATCCAGAAAGCATTTTTGATATAAAAACTGAAAGGCTTAGGCCGTGAATGAGGACCTCAGGCTTTAGTCAACAGATTATTTTTCTTGATTTTGACCATCACTTCACCTAGCCATCTCTACCAATTCTTTACAGGCTATACAGCTGTGGTAATTCAGAGTCAGATCTTTCCCTCAGCCATACTCCTGCATCTACACTGATTGCTCTGCAAAACCACTTGAAAAGTAACCATACCATAGCACGGAAGAAACGTGTGCAGCACATAACAGACCATTACTAATAACTTGACTGTGCTACAGTGGGACGTCCCAGAAAATAGTTTGCCCATCACGTCACTGCACATCCCCAAGTAGCCAATTATCCTGTGACATTTGGACGGCATCCTCCATCAGTTCACGTTCAGCATCACTTACTGTTGAGGAGAGACGTCCAAAAGGAGAAATATTAGTGTCTATCAGAGCGTGAGATAGTGTTCAATAGCAACTTCTCTGGGGTTGCATTAGTGTAACTGAGGACAGAATGTGGCTTATTCAGTCTTTCTTTGGTTAGACGTTTCAATACAAAAGGATTTATCCTTATCAATGAAAGTAAACGTCCTCTCCCGCTCTCCCAGTAGACTGTATAAAAAAAAAAGAGAAATATGGAAAGATGCTTGGTTCCTTGATCTTTCTGTAGAATTCCTTTGTCTGTGGATCTCTCCGTGTCATAATGTAAAAGCTGCCTTTAATTACTGGAAAATGCATCTCGTCTTACATGAAAACACCACCACAGCTTATTCAGCAAGGAACACAAAAGTCAGTTGTAACTGCACAGAGGTGGGCAGAGGAAATAGCATTAATCCTTATATCTTGGTGGTATGAAACCTTATAATGAAAGCTGTGTCTTCCCATGTAGACATATGACATATGCTGTAGTCTTTTAAACATTAAATATTTAAATCTGGCTTCTTAAAGCAGGCTTTAAACCACTCCAGCTGGCAATGAAACTTCTTGTGACATTTTTCACGATTCAGTGGAAACAAGAGAGCGGAAGGTGTATTATTCAGGTGTTGGAAAATATTTGAGGAAAGCCTACAGACTTTTGACTATAGAGTTAAGCAAACTGTAGCTTTCAATACCTAAACACAAGAAAGTCACTTCTACACTTTATCTGTTGATCCAATTGGGGTTGGAAAAGTACTTTGTTGTGTTTCTTGAATTATTGTAAAGATAGAGATTTACAACAGAAGAACTCTGCAGGGACCCCTGTATTCAGAGGCGGGTAAAACACCTTGCAGACCTTGCTATAGAAATAACAGGCCAGATACTCAGCTGTGGTTAATACGGTGCGCTGGTGCCTAGAGCTGCCCCTGCCCTCTGCTCCTTTCTTAGTTCACCGTGGATTGCTGTATTTAAATGGTGGTTAAAAATGTTTTTTGTAAGAAAATGGTATAGCAATAAATGAGGTATGGGGTAAGTTTGAGAGTAATTGACACAGTTGGTGGGTTATTTAAGAAATGTTTGAGTATAATTATCCTCTCTTTGTTAGTATTTTATATAAAGTAGGCTTCCTCAGATAATCAAAACATGTATTGATTCCCTTAGGCTTATTTTATTCCATTTGATTTGAAGCTGAGTTAATTCTGAATTCCCTCTGTGCCTTAGGTGTTTATTCTTGACAGAAATGCAATTTGAAAGATTCTTTCTAGGTGTTTACCTCTGATAGATTCTAGTCAATCAGTCAAGAATCTAAAGTGGTGACTATTATATACAGTACCTAATAACTCCTTTGTTTTTAAGTTTTACTCTCTATTTTTTAAAAATTCCCTTTAAGCTATTCTACACAGAGATCTTCCCACAAAGAACTAGTCTGAAACAATTATTTTATTTACCTGTTAGAAAATACAAATGGAACTATCAAGACATGTGCCTAAAATAACCCTGGCTATTTTGTATCATTACCCCTTCTCCAGCTTTCTTTTCTGACTCCTTGAGGCAGACTTTTTTCCTTTTGTTTGTACAGTAACTGGCCCAATGGCACAGTGATTGGCATTTGAACACTACTATCATTATTATTACAAACAGGAATGAGACCAAAACCTCATTTGAATGTGGGGCTTAGATCTGAATACCTTATTGCATATTCACAATGGGCTAAACAACTCCTCAAATCAGAACATCCTGTAGTTGGGAGTGGCTTATGAATTTAGAAAGTGCATTAAAAATGAAGCAGGTTAAACCTGAAGAGATCTGACATTAAAGAAAGCCCATGTTAATTAACCTATGGGTCACCACAGAGTTTTTCTTGTATTCTGAGCAAAACAAAAAACACACAAATAGGATGCATCAGTGAACCTCAATATTTAGCATTTTAAACGGCTAAAATCAGTTTCTTCCTCCACTTCTTGTATTATCAGAAAAATCCATTTTTCATGTAGAATGAGTAGTCACATCACAAATACACCTCTACGCTGCTATAATGTGGTTGTGGGGAGCCAAAAATCCCTACCACATTATAGCTGAAACCCTGTTATACAGGGGTAGGAGCAGCAGGGTGCCAGCGGTGATTTAAAGGGCCAGGGCTCCCTGCAGCAGCCGGAACCCTGGACCCTTTAAAGCACCACTGAAGCCCTGCTGCTACCGCGCTATACGCGAACCCGTTTTATATTGGGTCGCGTTATAGAAGGGTAGCGATGTATTTAAAAAACAACTTGGCAAGCCCAGAAATGCCACGTAAGCAGTTAAACTAAGGCCTGGTCTATACTATGCGTTTAAACCGATTTTAGCAGCGTTAAACCGATTTAACGCTGTACCCGTCCACACTACGAGGCCCTTTATATTGATATAAAGGGCTCTTTAAATCGGTTTCTGTACTCCTCCCCGACGAGAGGAGTAGCGCTAAAATCGGTATTACCATATCGGATTAGGGTTAGTGTGGCCGCAAATCGACGGTATTGGCCTCCGGGCAGTATCCCACAGTGCACCACTGTGACAGCTCTGGACAGAAATCTCAGCTCGGATGCAGCGGCCAGGTAAACAGGAAAAGCCCTGCAAAATTTTTATTTTCATTTCCTGTTTGCCCAGCGTGGAGCTCTGATCAGCACGGGTGGCAATGCAGTCCCAAATCCAAAAAGAGCTCCAGCATGGACCGTACGGGAGATACTGAATCTGACTGCTGTATGGGGAGACAAATCTGTTCTATCAAAGCTCTGTTACAGAAGACGAAATGCCAAAGCATTTGAAAATAAAATCTCCAGGCTACACAGTGCTGCGTGACAAGCATAACGGGAAGCCAGAGACTCAAATGGATGCACATGGAGGGAGGGAGGGGGTACTGAGGACTCCAGCTATCCCATAGTCACCAGCAGTCTCCGAAAAGTATTTGCATTCTTAGCTGAGCTCCCAATGCCTGTAGGTTCAAACACATTGTCCGGCGTGGTTCAGGGAATAGCTCGTCAATTTACCGCCCCCCCCCCACATGTGAAAGAAAAGGGAAGGAAATAGTTTCTTGACTTCTTTCAATGTCAGCCTATGTCTACTGAATGCTGCTGGTAGATGCGATGCTGCAGCAGTGAAGAGAAGTATCTGCTCCTCTCCCCTCCCCGGTGGCAGATGGTGCAGTAGGACTGGTAACTGTCCTTCTTAACAACCCGTGAGTGCTCCTGGCTGGCTTCAGGTGAGGCTGGCCGGGGGCGCTTGGGTGAAAATAGGAATGACTCCTGGTCATTCCCAGTAGATGGTACAGAATGGCTGGTAACCATCTTCATCATAGCAACTGGGGGCTGAGCTTCAATCAGCCCCCTCCCTTTCACGTGAAAAGAAAATATTTTGTACTGCCTGGACTATCAAAGCAGTGGGATGCTGGGCTCCTCTCCCCCACACTGCTTAATGTCCTGCCTGGACTATCATAGCACCGGGAGGCTGCCTCCCCCTCATTTTATGTCACTAAAAACTCAGTGTTTCTTATTCCTGCATTCTTTATTACTTCATGACACAAATGAGGGGACACTGCCACGGTAGCCCAGGAAGGTTTGGGGAGAAGGGAAGCAACGGGTGGGGTTGTTGCAGGGGCACCCCCCATGAATGGCATGTAGCTCATCATTTCTGTGAGATCTGACACAGAGCAGCTGTACCCTCTGATACACTGCTTCTCTAGTACATTTGCCCCATATTCTAGGTAGGACTGACTCTATTTTTAGAAACCATAAAGGAGGGATTGACTCGGGGACTCATTCCCAGTTTTGCTTTTGCGCCCCTGGCCGATGTCAGCCAGGGGCATCCATGATAGCAGCAGACAGCACAGAAGGACAGATAACCGTCATCTCATTGCCAAATTACACTGGCAGCAGACGGTAAGAACGACTGGTAACCATCTCTGTTATCATGCAAAAGCAAATGAATGCTGCTGTGTAGCGCTGGAGTATCGCCTCTGTCCGCGGCATCCAGTACACATACGGTGACTGTAAAAAAAAAAAAAGCTGAACGGGCTCCATGGTTGCCGTGCTATGGCGTCTGCCAGGGCAATCCAGGGAAAAAGGGCGCGAAATGATTGTCTGCCATTGCTTTCCCGGAGGAAGGAATGACTGACGACATTCACCCAGAACCACCCGCGACAATGATTTTTGCTCCATCAGCCACTGGGCTCTCAACCCAGAATTCTAAGGGGCGGGGCAGACTGCGGGAACTATGGGATAGCTATGGAATAGCTACCCACAGTGCACCGCTCCGGAAATCGATGCTAGCCTCGGAGCATGGATGCACACCGCCAAATTAATGTGCTTAGTGTGGCTGCGTGCACTCAACTTTATACAATCTGTTTTATAAAACCGGTTTATGTAAAATCGGAATAATCCCGTAGCGTAGACGTGCCCTAAATGTCACCACATTATTCATGGCTTTGAGAGTTGACCCAGCTTGCTTGCCATTGAAATTTATATTTAATATGTACTAACAGGGGTTGATATTCACACTCTAGAAAAATGAATGTCCTTCTTCTTTAAGTACTATGCTAACAACACCCTGGAGAGTTCACTTTCACTTTATGCAGCCACTGGAATACAAAGAAAATTTAAAATACAATAATTCTTACCACTACTATAGAACAGCCTCTTTTTAGTTGTAGATTTATATACTGTTGCTACACTGGTGTATGTTTATGAGACTGTGCGCACGCGCACATATGACAGAGTTTAAATGCCAACAAACAAACTAGGTCCAATGTTTTGGTATATACCGTGGCAGATTCTGGCCTGCACCAGATTTCTGTTCAGCATAGGAAGGAGGTGGGAGGGGGAGAGCGTGTAATGGAGCTGATTCTGGCTGTCTGAGTGTCTCAGGGCTAACCTCAGCCTCAGCTCTAATTCCATTTAGAGTTACAGTCCCCTTAATAGTCTATATGCCAGTGGAGCAGAGCTCTGACATCTTCCCTCCCCCTAAGCTGGGAATGGAAAACAGGTGAAGGGCCAGGACGCAGCACAAGCACCATAAGAGTATTTCCCGATGCCAGGGGAATTCTTGGCTGGACAATAGCATATTTACGGCACCCGTATGGCATAAAGGAGCCACAGTGTCAGTTCGTCATTGACTTTAATCATTGACTTTAAGGTCAGAAGGGATTGTTATGATCATCTAGTCTGACCTTCTTGTGACTGTATTGTGAATACCATGACATTTGGTGGCTTTCTTAAGGTCCCAGCTGCTAGAATCATGTAGTGATGTGAGAATCTCAATTTTTTTTACGGTAATAATAGCTAAGTTACAAGCCTGTGTGGTTGCAGAGAAAAGTCTGGAAACATGAAATGAATCAGGTACCCTAAAGATTCAATCTCCCCCCTAAACCAGAGACAAATAAAACTAACCCAAAATTGATTCTTTTTAAAAACACAATTATTTTTAAGCCACTCATGGTTTTTGAACTCTAGGGGTTAACAGTACTGGAGCTATAACCAGGCTTGAGAATCAAGTCCTTTATTTATACCTACAATGTTGAATGCTGCATTGGGGTGATACTTTCCAAGCCCTGAAGTTCATGCATGTGTAATCATATATGATAAAAAATTGAGGCGTCACGTCTATTCGTAATAGTGTGGTGTTACAGGTGTATTGGCACTTGGGATGACCTGCACAAGTCTCCAATGGCTTCATCACTAAATAGTAATGCAATAAAATATGTGTAACACATGAAATTATACACTAATACCATTTACCATGCAATGTGTAATAGGTGTGGATCTGCCTTAATTTATGAATACTGCATGAGACCTACCTGTTGAGATGGACTATATACCTACACTGGGTTAGTGGAATGTTTATTATGCACCTATACTGCTTTAATTCACTGGCGGTTCTTATGAGGAAGACGAGAAAGGTAAGAAAGAACAGCCTAGCATATACGTGAAAAGACAATTGGAAAGCTATTAGCTTTGAGGATCCTGCATCCTGTCCCCAAGGAAGCTGCAAGACTTGTTTGGCCCATGGTGCGAATGAACAGACCAAAGGGCTATAAACAGTTAGGCCGTCTCTACACTGCACTTTCATCGTTAAAACTTTTGTCGCTCAGGGGTGTGAAAAAAACACTGCCCAAATGACAAAAGTTTTAACGATGAAAAGCACTGGTGTGGACAGTGCTTAGAAGGTAGGAGCCCCTCTTCCGACGACTAAGTTATCGCCTCTTGGTGTGGGTGGTTTTATTTTGTCACTGGGAGAGCTCTCTCTATGTCTAATTTTATGTTTCTTTGTATTGGAGTTTTTTCAGAGGCTAATGCAGCGAAAATTCCATCTAGCTTCCATAATGCAGAAACTGGATGGACGTTTGTGAATCTGCCTTTAAAATTATCTGAATGCATAGACATTACAATGCCTCAGACATCTTCATCATTTAATCCTGGAGCATCTGTACAAACAAAGGGAGCACTACAGGATCGCCCTTCACTCCTGTCCATGGCTAGTTCCTCCAGTAAGCCCAGCCGGGTCATGTCCTGGCATACAATGTCCTATAATATAATCAGTGATCAGCCTCTAGGTCAAACGAACCTTGGTTGTGTTTGCTTTATTTTCTTTGGCATCCTATCATCTTCTACGGTATCTCTACCATTATAATCTGTCTGATTGTAGCCAATCCTCTACCCTGATTTCACTTGATATTCTCCTTCTAGCTTCATTTGTTTCAAAATCATTTCACTTGACAGCTGCCATCTTTTGAAGAACTCTCATCGCTACTGCCTCCAGCCTTCTGATGTCACTTTCATTTAATGCAGCTGCTTCCAGCCCACAGAGTGTTAATACCCTGGTTTGATACATTTTCACTTTGGTACCGAACATGTTCTTATCAGTCCATAATTTCTTCAGTTTCTGTGCAGCAGCTGTAGCTAAGGCACACCTCCTTTTAACCTCATCCTTGATGGCAGAGCCATCCCTTGGGTAGGGCAAATTGGGGAGACCATTCTGGGCCCCATTGACTGGTGCAATTGGCTGTCGCAGTCGGTCCCAGGAGACATAGGTGATGGAACTGTTGCCACTAATCAAGCTTCCTAGGTAAATAAGACTCTTCTACTTCTACTACTTCACTGCTGCTGCTGCTGCATTTCAGCACGTTATCTATTGTCTCTTTTCCAAGATACAATAAACTCTAAGGATAAAGTGGTATAAGTTCAATTTTCCGAGGTTGCAAGGTGTATAAACATTAATTCAAACACTGTCTGCCAGATGTACGACGTCACTTGCATGAACTACGGAGCTTAACTCTAGATCATCCAATGTCATACCCTCCAATTTATCTAGCACTCTTATTGTCCAGTTTAAAAACAAAGAAAAGTGATAGTGATCCACAGAATCACCCCATCATATAATACTTTATTATTAACTTTTGTCACGATCACCACTAAAGGACATGGCATGATCTATAATGGTCATCTGTTATATGTTGCCGTTAGGATGTTAAAGAGGTATGGTTGGCAAACTATGTTAATCAGAAACAGTTACTATACGGGGAGAATTTTTTAAAGCATGAACAACTTAGCCATTCAATTAAAAATGAAAAAGTCAATGGAACTGATTCTCATCTCATCTGTACCAATGTCAACGGAAATAGCATGAAATTGGAATCAGGCCCATTGTATCAAGGGGAACTAATCTCTCTTTTGGGCACACATCCTGCAAAATTCCATGTTAAAGAACAAAGCTAGGCAAGCCCAGTGACAGTGAAATGCAGTGTAAATATAAGTCCAAAATCAGCCCTTCCTTCCTTTCAGGATATTTCCACATCACCAGATCAGTTTCTGTGCTCTCTGTTTCCCTGTTGGTTCCCTGCTGTACATGTTCTACAAGCAATGAAGGCACAGAGACTGATCAAAGGGAGTGCTGCTGAGACACACTTGAAGGTGTATGAGCAGTATCCCCATGCTGAATGTCTAAATTGAAAGTCACTGAAAGCACTAAGCTAGGAAATAAAACTTGGTGACAAAGAGCACAATATGACACCACCATCTTAATGCTAGTGCCGTGCAGTCCTAATTATGGAGGATGCAGTCAGATCTTTGCCTGCCTCACTGTTCCTCTATTGTGTTAAATATAGCACTTTGGGCAGAAAAATATCTGATTTGGTGAAGTTAAAATTACAATTCTGTGAGGTAAATCGCACTTGCTTGGAGGTTTATAGAAAGCGAACACAAATGAGGGCACAAGCATAGCTGAAGGAAATTCATTTGCAGATTTTAAGGGTACATCTTTTGCAATATTTGTCCAACACTACTCCCAGGTAACCTCAAGACAGGTTTCAAAGAACGAGTGCTCAGACACATTTGGTGCAAGGAAGAGATGAATCTTTACAGCAACCTTCTGAAATCTTTAGTAAGTATCATTAGAAAATCATAGGACTAAAGCTGAGAGAGAGGAGCTGTAACCCAATTTATCTAGAGAAGCCAGATTAGAGAACCATCAGTGAATATGACTCCTAGTGTCTATGTCGATTATCAGTGGTGCTTATTAGTCTGCTGTAGTTAAGGATCTGTGAATGTAAAGAGCAGGTATAAAAATGTTGACAGACCTTTGATTACAATCCTGTGACAGGGAATTACCATGACATTTATATTTATCAACACACTTATTTTAGTGCCTCTTGGTGCACTATTCAATGCATGTGTTTACTTCACAGCATATTCAAGGTGAGGCACGTGACTAGACAAGGGCAGAAGTGGGGAAATGTTTTAGAATGAAAATAATTTTTACAAGGTCTGGGTAATCTGAGGAAAGATCTAGCTTTAGCAAACAATAAATATAAGCAAAGAGCTCAAACATATTGAAATGTCAAAATCTACAGTGTGAACATAATCTTTCAATCTTGTGTTCTGGGGTAAGTAGGTTATCCCAGAATAGAGGGCATCTGACATGGATTATAAACTCTAAATTAGATAGTAAACTCTACAGGACAGGAGCTATGACTTTCTATGGGCCTGGCACTATTCAGGTCTGATTAGGGTCTTCAGGCAATATCAGTGATAATATTGCTTTGTAACGGTACTTATCTCTGAAAGTAAAAACTGTGTTTCTTAGAAAATAACAGATCCATATACTCAAAACTTTACTTTAAATCCTCTAAAAGGAATGCCAGTGTTTTTCGGTTTTGTATTAATTGTTTCTCTAGAACACATTTGAAATTCTGAAATTACTTTATTTTTATCTTATTTTTTATGGCCAAAATTTTTTTGTTTTTAACTGTCACTACTTTAAAATTCATTCAACTGTACAACAACTAATTTTATACATAGCCAGATATAAATTTGAAGGCTGGAAAAGTCAGGAAAAGTATCTTGTGAAATAACCTTGTAATTGAACAAATTTCTAAGAGCTCTTTCTTTGACCTCAATAACTAACATTGTCCAGTAAAGCAGGTTTCTGAACAGTGAGATAAGAAAACAGCATCATTTATAATGATGCTTTTTCTATCCAAAACTTTATCACACATCTCCAGAACATATACTCGACATGAACAGGGAAACAGAGAAAGATTACTAAACAGAGATATGCTAACGGTTACAGGATTTTGAGAATGAATCTTGGAGATGGGGAATTTATGGCTTATGGACACATTCAGGGTCTGATCTTGCAAACTTAATTGTGCTGTCCCATTGACACCAAGGGGATTACTCATATGAGTAAAGATATGCAGGATGGGGCTCTCGGTAGATAACAAATATAGCAGTCAGAGGCTGCTCAGGCAATCTGCCACCCTAGGCAGAACATTAGCGTGTCCTCTCTCTCCTACCATACAGCACGAACCCTGTGCGCGTTAATAGTTCCTTTACTTAGGGGCCAGGTAGGGCCCAGTGGTCAGGAGGTGAAGCTTCCAGCAGGAGTAAGGCCCCCCCCCCGAGAAAGTCTGGTCCACGTGGACTGAACTGTGGTGCTAAACCTGGCTGGGCGGGAAGTGCCCTCCCCTATCTTCTTGGGATCTGGTAAAAAGGTTTAAGGAACCTAAGTGACTCCTGTAAAACTGCACCCACATTTCAAAGGGGATGCCCATGCAGACAGGAGTGACTCCCTGTGATATTCTGACCCTGCCACCTAGGTCAGTTCCCCTTTTGGGATGAGAGAATAGTATATATAGCAGTGTGCTCTTTTGTAAACAAGCTTCTCCAGGAAGACTTCCACTGGGGTCCTCCACCCTAAGAGGCCAGCAGCCCTGCCCAGCCTCACACCAGGGATCTATCTCCATGAGGACCATGTGCTGGGGCTCATGGCATAGGGCTCCACATACCCCGCCATCCCACGTGAACCCCTCTGGGTGTCAAACCAAAGTGCACCCTAGCGTGCACAGGAAGATGCATCAGGTCGGAGGGTCCCTGACATAAGGCTGGGGGAAGAGGGGCATGCAATACATGGGTGGAACAATGGGAGAATAATAAAGAGGGACCGGAGTCTGTACATGGGGTGGGGATGGAGACCAGGACACAGACTGGAGTCTGGACAGAAGGGGTAGGAGGATGAGGATATGGGAGCAGATGAATGCGTGGGGGTTAAAAAAAAGGGCAGGGAGCAGATAATGGGAAAGATAGGGTGGGGGATAGGAAACACGGGGCAGGACACTCGAGAAGGGGGCCAGTGGCATGGTGGGCAGGACCCTGAGGGATAGGAGGATTGGGGAAGGGGAAGATGAAACGGGAGGTAGGCTAAAACACAGGAGAAATGGGTGGAGGCAGAAAGGCTACGGTGGGAACATTAGGGCACATGGGGAAGATGAGGGCAGGACTATGGCGGGGCAAGGGCTGATGGAATTGGAGTGGGGCACACGGATAGGTGAGGGTCCGAAGGACTAGGCCAGGGGCCAGATGTGGGACAGGAGGTGGCACCTACCTGGTTGCCCACCCCAGGGATGCCTCGTTCTCAGGCTCTTCCAGGGACAGGTCACTGGCGGTTGGGCCATCAGGGTGCACACCAGCTGCACGTTTCTGACGTACATAGTTTATTAATGAGCTTTGATCTCGCCCTTTTTCAAAGAGGACTAGATTAAGAAACTGTTAATGCACGTTAGGGTGCATGTGGACAGTTGGTACATGCCATCATAGGCTAGCGAATGCAGATCACACCTCAGCTTGCCATGAACCTGTTGCCTTAGGCAACTGACTAATTTGCCTATGCCTACAGCGGCGCCTGATAGCAGTTAGTTCATGCCATTGCTACTAAGGTCGTGTCACTGTTTCCAGTGAATGTTTTCCATAAGAAACATTAAACACCATTTTAGATATAAAACTAAAGATGTGCCAAAAATAAAACTACATCTGAATACTCTCAAACTGGGGGATGTGAACCTTTGTTCACAATTTGTCAACGATCCACAATTTGGATTTATAATGGGCTGATCTAAACACCCTCATTTTCAGGTTCCTGGAAATCGGGATCTGAGACCAGAAACAGAGTTTCTGGCCTGAGCCCCGGTTTAGCTAAAGACCTTCCTAAAATAAGGCAAGTGAAATCTTCCCAGTAATCTACATTTTCAGGGTAAACCGGACTTTGAAATCTTTCCCTCTTCCATTGTGTGGCAGTAATTTTATCTTGTATGACATATGTGCTAACTTTGTCAATGATGATTATAATTTCCTTATGGTACAATGCTTAATCAAAAGGAAATACTGACAAATGTTCAAAATAGATGTAATCCAATTATACACTATCTCAGTCAAGTTTTTAAGATAAAAAAATCTCAACCACTTGGACTGTGAACAGAAATTCATATGCCATTAAAAAAAAATTAGAACGATTGTCCAAAGTACTACTAACATCTGTTTTGTACCCTAATCATCATATTGTAACAACTGCATTACAGAATGGTTATTGAAAGACTTCCAACTCAGTTTCTGCTCTCACAATACGATATAAACTGACTGCACCGATTATAGCACCTTTGAGAAACTAAACATAGCTCACACTGGAAAACCATCCCTGGGAGGGAAGTGTACATAAGCTATGGGTGTAGACAATGGCGACAGCAAGAAAGGGGAAACCACTAAATCAAACTGACTGTGAATGGCCAATGTACATGTGCTGTGTCTCTCCAAACAGAAATGCTAGAAGTAATAATAAATCTGTCTTAATGCACAGTTTGTAAAGAAATTGCACTTATTACTTTGAAAATTAGAGCCAACAGTAAATGCTTCTTTTATAAATAGTAATCATTTGTGATTTTTCTCTTACTTCTTCCAAAAATCAAAATGACTTGAACAAGGTTAAGTTTTCAGTTTCTCAATTTGTCATATATTCAAATTGAGAAGATAGGTGGCATTTTATAAATCCTAGCCCTTTATGTTTCCTCCCACTGAAGATTCTGCCAAGATTTATAATTTTTATTCTATTCCAGATAAAATGGAGGCAAAAAAGCTGATTTTGATTTATCGGATTGCTCCTCAATTAGTATGTCTTATCTTGACTTACACTAATACATGAATTTTCAAACTAGTAGGTGTATGTTTAAAAAAACACTCCTCTTTTAACCCTGCCATTCTGTAAAATCGACAAAAATAAAACACTTCAAAAGAAAATACCAACCTCTTTGTTACAGAGAGTCAAAGAACTCAACTTATTGAGTGAGCACTTTGAGGACCATGCTTGCTAAGGTAAGATCTACTGGTTTAAGGTAAAGTCTATTTGCCAACCAAAGTAACTTTTATATCAATCCTTGGTATATGGGCTACTTCCCTGGTAGCTAGCACCTGGGAACCTGCTTATTTATTAGGTTTTTCTGTGGGCAGAAAGAGGCTTCTGGATACTAGGAGACATAGCAAGTTTGGACTTGTCAGTGGATTAGGTCTCATCTCTCTCCCTCCTTTTAGGGGCATCTATTTCCTCATGTGATCCAACTTCTGCTGCATCTAAGGCCTGGTCTACACTATGTGTTTACACCGATTTTAGCAGTGTTAAACCAATTTAACACTGCACCCGTTCACACAATGAGGCCTTTTATATTGATATAAAGGGCTCTTTAAACCGGTTTCTGTAGTCCTCCCTGACGAGAGGAGTAGTGCTGAAATCGGTATTACCATATCGGATTAGGGTTAGTGTGGCCGCAAATCGACAGTATTGGCCTCTGGGCGGTATCCCACAGTGCACCACTGTGACCGCTCTGGAAAGCAATCTGAACTCGGATGCACTGGCCAGGTAGACAGGAAAAGCCCCGCGAACTTTTGAATTGCATTTCCTGTTTGCCCAGCGTGGAGCTCTGATCAGCACGGGTGGCGATGCAGTCCCAAATCCAAAAAGAGCTCCAGCATGAATCGTATGGGAGATACTGGATCTGATCGCTGCATGGGGAGACAAATCTGTTCTATCAGAGCTCCATTACAGAAGACGAAATGACAAAGCATTTGAAAAAAATCTCCAGGCTATGATGCAGGGTCCACAGCACAGTGCTGTGTGACAAGCGTAACGGAAAGCCAAAGAATCAAATGGACGCTCATGGAGGAAGGGAGGGGGGACTGAGGACTCCAGCTATTCCACAGTCCCCGCAGTCTCTGAAAATCATTTGCATTCTTGGCTGAGCTCCCAATGCCTGTAGGGTCAAACACGTTGTCCGGGGTGGTTCAGGGTATATCTCGTCAATTTACTCCCCTTCCCCGCCCCGTGAAAGAAAAGGGAAAAAAATCGTTTGTTGACTTTTTTCAATGTCACCGTATGTCTACTGCATGCTGCTGGTAGACACGGTGCTGGGGCAATGAACAGCAGCATCCTCTCCCCTCCCTTCCCCGGTGGCAGATGGTATAGTGCAGTAGGACTGGTAACCGTCCTCGTCATCAGCCCGTGAGTGCTCCTGGCTGGCCTCAGGTGAGGTCGGCCGGGGGCGCCTGGGTAAAAATAGGAATGACTCCCGGTTATTCCCAGTAGATGGTACAGAACGGCTGGTGACCATCCTCATCACAGCAACTAGGGGCTGAACTCCATCAGCCCTCCCACTTTATGTCTAATGAAAAGATTCGGTACTGCCTGGACTATTATAGCAGCGGGATGCTGCGCGCCTCTCCTCTCCACCGTTTAATGTCCTGCCTGGACTATCATAGCAGTTGGAGGCTGCCTCCCCTTCATTTTATCTCACTAAAAAGTCAGTGTTGCTTATTCCTGCATTCTTTATTACTTCATCACACAAATGGGGGGACCCTGCAATGGTAGCCCAGAAGGGTTGGGGGAGGAGGGAAGCAATGGGTGGAGTTGTTGCATGGACACACCCTAGAATGGCATGCAGCTCATCATTTCTGTGGGATCTGACACAGAGCGGCTGTGCTCTCTGGTTCTCTGATACACTGGTTCTCTAGTACACTTGCACCATATTCTAAGCAGGACTGACTCTATTTTTAGAGGAGGAGGAAATGACCTGGGAGGTCATTCCCATTTTTGTCTTTGCGCCCCCAGCCGAACTCAGCGAAGGTCAGCCAGAAGCACCATGACAGCAGCAGACGGTCAGAATGACTGATAACCGTCATATCATTGCCAATTTACAATGGCACAGCAGACGGTACAGAACGACTGGTAACCGTCTTTGCTACCTTGCAAAGGCAAATGAATGCTGCTGTGTAGCGCTGCAGTACTGCCTCTGTCAGTGGCATCCAGTACACATACGGTGACAGTGACAAAAGGCAAAATGGGCTCCATAGTTGCCATGCTATGGCGTCTGCCAGGGCAATCCAAGGAAAAAGGGCGCGAGATGATTGTCTGCCGTTGCTTTCACGGAGGAAGGAATGAGTGACGACATTTACCCAGAATCACACGCGACACTGTTTTTGCACCATCATGCATTGAGATCTCAACCCAGAATTCCAAGGGGCGGGGGTGACTGTGGGAGCTATGGGATAGCTACGGGATAGCTACCCACAGTGCAATGCTCCAGAAATCGATGCTAGCCTCGGTACATGGATGCACACCACCGAATTATTGTGCTTTGTGTGGCCACGTGCATTCGACTTTATACAATCTGTTTTACAAAACCGGTTTATGTAAAATCGGAATAATCCTGTAGTGTAGATGTACCCTCATTGTCAGTCTATCACCTGTAAGTCCAGAGTGTTCCAACATTCTTGGGAAGGAAAACATAGAGGCGAAAAGGGTGAAGGAAGACTCTTGTTTGTTTGGGGAAGTCTAAACTGAGATGGATACAGAGCTCCAAGTCTTAACCCCTCAAATCCAGTCTATGGAGACCTGGTACACATCACATATACAGTATGAGGTGCATCCAAAGTTTGCCTAACTATGGCACTACGGTCAGCTTACTAAGAGAGCAAGAGTTGTAAGAATGAAACCAAGAGCATGACAGCTGCTCTTAACTCTAATATGGAGATAGAGGCCACAGAGACTACAAATCCCATGTGTGCTACATCTGCTCTTGACAGAAAAATGATATGCATTTGGAAAGAGATTGCCTTTGATTGCTGTCCATTCCTGCTGCAAAGGAAAAGTGTTCTGTTTCTATAGACTGAAAAGGAAAGGGAAAACTCAATTCCCAAAAGGGCTTTCAGGAGCGAAGTCTTTCCGAGTTCCTTATGTTCTTTATGTTTTAGCCTTCAGCAAATTAATAGAGGCAAGTTCTACCACTAAAAAATGTGTGCTTGTGTGCCTAAATCAGACACAGGTCACCTGGGTCTTCTGGTATATAATGAATTTTAGAGGTAAAGGTAATTTTGGCACAAAGAATTCTAGAGATTTATGTAATAAGCACAGCCATAAATTACAAAACTGATGGCAAGTGTCTCAGTGACAAAGAGTCTTATTTAAATTTCCCCTTGGATCCAGTTGGATCACCAGATATTGGGACCCATGTAGACTGTGCCTTCGTACTCAAGGTAAGGGCAACCATGGGCCATACTGCAAACACAATATTTAGTATTTTCATGGTACTTCTAATCTTCAAAGCAATTACAAATATTAACTAATTATTTTTAATTTATTACAAATATCTTTTATTGAGTAGAACTTCATGAGCTGCAGGAAACCCATAAGCTGCTCTGTTAACTTCCGAAATAATGTATGTACTGTATTAACATCTTTCTCTTTCCTTTCAAATGCTACTAGCTGAGGGCAAAATCTTGATGAAGGCTTGGCCATTGACATCAATGACATCCCGATCTGGCCCTCTGTTTCAAATCCTGAGTCCTATTAAGAAAGATGACCTTTATGATGACCATGAGTTTCTGCCCCATGGTTTCAGGGGGTAAAATTCTACTCTTTTATCATACAAAGCTTCCATTAGTGCCTTGTGGAAAAGTCATACAGAATGTAACAGGGAATATATTTTACAATCACACTATAGAATTTAATAGAGAATTACATCCCTGCTACAGAAATATACACAATGGCTCAAAAAGGCAATAAAATAAGACATCACTCTATTAATTCAACAGGTTTTGGGGGTAATTTCTACAGAATCTGATTGGTTTAATCCCAATTAAAATTTACAAGACTTTCCTATAGGATCTGCATAGTTAATGATAGCAATGTTAGTCCTGTGTAGCTACAGGAAAAGCACAGTGATGATCTGATTTGTAGGTATAATTAAGAAACATGTCAGAACACAATGGGGATGAGTTCTCCGCTGCTTCACATGTTATATGGTTATTTACACCAGTGCAAAGTGAGTGCACAAGACTACCACATCAGACCTTCTCTCTTCCTTTGGCAAAGGTCTAAGTGAATGAACCATGTGTGAGGCTGTGGAAAATCAGGCCTGTGGGTCTCAATAAGATGAATGAAAACAAAGACACTTAAGATCTAGCTAAATTTTTGGTGGGGTTTTCACAATGTGGAAGTACTTTAATCATGAATAACATGTATGATTTGTAATAGCCATCCAATGGACTTAACACATGGCCCTAGCAAAATAAACGTGACCTCCAATGGCATGACAAAATAATTGTGCCAAACAAGGACAAGATTTTTGCCCCATTTCAACCAGCTGCACACACTGGCAGACTACAACGAGTGCAGATGCTTTCTAGGATGCTATCTGTCTACTTCTGAATCCAAAGTACAGGAAAAACAAATGTAAGTAGACTAAAGACATGACAGCGCAGTGTAACCCATCAAATGCAAGTAGCATATGGTAAGATACACATTGCTAGAAGTCACCTAGCAACAATGCAAGGAAACCTGTACAGTATGACACAAGGCTGATGACAAAGGTCACAAAGGGGTTGGTAACAAATCACTCTAGCGTGGAGAGGCTGTTACAATAATGGCCTTTTGCTACAGTGTGAATCTCACCACTGAAGACACCTGACAGCTACATCTCACCTTCAGTGCTGAAACTATACTGGGTTTAGAGTTTCCATTACACACCAGTATTACCATTAGACTGAACGGCAGTAAATTCACAGCAAGCGCATGCTGTCAATGCATACTGCCCACAGTGCACACAAGTACATCAGTCGACAGCAACCACTGACAGAATTTCTAATCCATGGAAGTACATAGTATGCATCCATTTCTTTCTTTAAAAAGATTCCCATCCACCAAAAATGTTTCATACCCAATATGTGAGGCACTTGGCAATCAGGCGCTGAATCTTTATATGGCAGTAAGATGAGTTGTTTGAAAGCCTTCATAAAATTGTAAGCAGATAGTTTAGACACGTTGATGAGAAAAGTAGGTTTTATTGTGACTTGACTGACAGGCTTAGTGAAGGGTATTTACAGTTTGACTCTTGTTACTAAAAACACCATGACAGGTAAAACCTGACATGTATGTATAACAGGAAGACTGTGGAAAATTATGACAAAAGGAGCTCATTAAAGAGCTAGTACTTTTAGATTGGCTAATTTCAAATGCTGAGCCACAGTTTCTGAGTAGCGTACACCAAACTTAAAAAAACATACCATTCGGGGAAAGCCTGATTTGCCTGATGTCCATTCTAAATAGGTTTGTCTGGAGAAGGAAGCAGTGAGAGAACAGGGAATACCACACCATGCACCACAACATGGGGGCATGGTCACAGGGAGGAAGTTGAAAGCTCTGAATAAGGAAAGGAATATTTAAAGAGGTAAGAGACATGCCTGGGAATGAGGATCTATCAGGGGGCAGGAGCTGCTTGAAAGGGAATGCAGCAAAGAACTGGAGAGAGAGCACAGGAACCTAATCCCAGTGCTTTGCATTTATAAAGAAATCTCTGCTCAGGACGTCTGAGAGGGAGACTGGTCTATTGACCACTGCACAGAGCTGGGTACGGGTAGATTTGCATTCGGTTAACAGCAAGGCATTTCTTCTGACTTACTGCGTGAGCTTGGGCAAGTCACCTCACATCTCTGTGCCTTTCTTTCATCATCCATAAATTGGGGCTAATGATACTTACCTCACATGCATACCACAGGACTTAACGTTGTAAAGACATGACACAAGCACAAAGCATTATAATACTCTTGTCTCAAAGCTGTACATACAACCTAATGAATTAATTTTTATAAACACAACTGTGAAGGAGAGTAGATATCATCACAATCCTCCTACAGATGGGAAGATAGATAATACAGAGGGACTAAGGGCAATTTTTTTCAAAAATGTCCAAGTGACTTAGGAGCCTACATCCCATTTCCAAAACAGACTTGGGAGCCAAGTCTCACTGAAAGACAGTGTAGACTCCTATGTGTAACCTCCTGGGTGTGGTGTTCTGTCCCATCTAGTGGTGACGAGAGAGAAAGAGAGATTAATGAATCTGCTCTACAGTCTTAGGCCACGGCTACACTGGCGCTTTACAGCACTGCAACTTTCGCGCTCAGGGGTGTGAAAAAACACCTCCCTGAGTGCTGCAAGATACAGCGCTGAAAAGCACCAGTGTAATCAATGCCGCAGGGCTGGGAGCGTGGCTCCCAGCGCTACAAGCTACACCCGTAGAGGATGTGGTTTACGTGCAGCGCTGGGAGAGCTCTCTCCCAGCGCTGGCGCTGCGACCACACTCACACTTCAAAGCGCTGCCGCGGCGCTGCCCTAGCAGTGCTTTCAAGTTTCAAGTGTAGCCATACCCTTAGTTAACAGGCCTATGGCTTTTAACTTACGCAGTAGAGGCTCGTGCACTAAACTCCAGAGGTCCCAGGTTCAATCCTGCCCACCAACAATGGGGGTCTGTCTGTGTTACATATATATGCTGACACCACTTTTGAAAACTGGATTAGGCTTCTAAATCACTTGGTGTTACCATAAGTAACTTGAATAAGGACACACATTGTTCCCTGAGGCAAAGCTGCAAACAAAACCATGGTTTTGATTCTCAATCCCCTGATCCAACAATTGTTGCCTTCCAGATCAATAACCACATGAGACAAAAATACTTGGACTTTTGTTTATATTGCTCAGTTCATCCATTTGAGCTCAGGTGAAATCTGCTAAAATTTTTATGAAAGACTGTTTATACAAGTAAGAGGAGGGAATTCACAATCCCAAATCTCTGTTAGAAACTAGAGAAAGCTTTCCCTTTAATTCAGCCTTTCAGAAATTAATTGAAGCAAGATCTACCAATAAAGAAAGTGTCCTTGTATGTCTAAATCAGGTAGAGGTAGCTGGGTAATTTGAGCACAAATTGAATTTTAGAGGTTTATGTAATAGGGACAGCTATAAATTGACAAATAAAATCACGGCAAGCATCTCAATGACAAAGTTTCTTGCATGCAGAAGGATGAGTAATAAAACCAGATGTGTAGTGGAATATTACACAGATTTTAATAGCGGCTTCATTTTTTTATTTTATAAACCAATAGAAAGGTGAAACACAGTCCCGGCTACTTATTTCTTAGTCAATGCCTCCATTTTCTTTTTCTTTTCCATTTTATATTGAAGAGCATTCTGACACTGTGTTTCTCAGGTCCAATTATTTTGAGTTTTGCTGAGAAGGGGCCAAAATGAAAGTTAATAACAAACTTCATGGAGTTGAGAGCAGCAATATGTCATTATGGGCTGAAGCTGGAGCCGAACATCTAAACAAAATCATCCTCTTTACCAGGGCGGTCTTACTGTACAAGCGTTTGCAAACACTTTAGTGAGAATACTGTACTGTCTTTCATACTGCAGGAACCCTAAGCAGAGTCCAATATACAAAGTCAGTCTGAAATGTCATCAAGCCCTCCCCCCAACCACACTTTTTTTTTCTAATTAGAAACGTACACAGAAAATTCTAACACTGGACTCTGAGGCGTTTATAACTATTCCTTGCCCACAACAATCTTAATTAAGTATGCAGCAAGAATTGTTTTACTATAATTAGCCTAGCAACAAGAAGATCTCCCATAGTGGATAATTACAAACTATTTAGAGAGGGCTTTATTTCTTTGTTTGATTGTGTGTGACAACCTAGCTCCCTCCATCCTCTTCGCTTCCTATCTTGCTCTTTGTGCTCAGCCCAAGCTGTACCATGCACATTTTTGTACTGCACTCTCTTGCCCCTGGACAAGAGACATGCTTACACTTAGAATCCCTTTCCTGACCTTCCATCTTTGTTCCTCTGCACTCTTCTGTAAATCCTTCCTCAAAACACACTTTTCCCATGAAGCCTACTAGTCTAAATTGCCTCTCAACTTACCTTTATGTGTAAAACACAAAACCAGCCCAAACCTGTGCAACTCTCAAGATGGATGCCTCACTAACCTCAGCCAGTGCATAATGTTATCACTAAAGCCCCAGTCCTTCCAGTCTCCTTACCCTAATATAAAAAGGGCTAGTGACAAAGGGTAAGGCTATGGGGTCAATTCTCTACTGCCTTGCACTGTCTGCATCTATGGAGAGTGAAAGCAAAATGATAACAGTCTGATCGGGTAGCAATTGACAAGCACTTTACACAAGTGTAAAAACCCACACAAAGAACAAGGCAAAGGAGGGTTGACCCAGCAGTCTTTATTAGATCTGGTCTACACTAGGGGTGGGATCGATCTAATATACGCAACTTCAGCTACGAGAATAGCGTAGCTGAAGTCGATGTATCTTAGATCGACTTAGATTGACTTACTTCGCGTCCTCGCAGAGCGGGATCAACGGCCGCCGCTCCCCTGTCGTCTCCACTTCCACTTCTCACCCTGGTGGAGTTTTGGAGTCGACGGGGAGCGCATTCAGGGATCGATGTATCGCATCTAGACGAGACGCGATACATAGATTCCTGACAGATAGATCACTACCCACCAATCTGGCGGGTAGTGCAGACATACCCTTAGTCTGTAACATGCTATACGCTTACTACATGGTGGAAATTACACATAGTAACGGTGGGAGGACAACCATCCTGTGCTGATTATGACTAGTAATGACCACAAAAGCAACATGCTAAATACAGCAAAGATTATGTCAATTGGAAGATTTGTTGGGTGAGGTCCCTTTTTCCAGTCACTTGAGCTTGGAGTATTTCCTTCTGGAGCTGCTCACTGTTGTTCAGACCAATGGCAATTACCTATATTGCTGCATTGCAACTGTACAGAGGTTACAATATGATGTTACTAAAGAAGCTGGATTTATTAAAAATGATTGCTTTCCTGTGCCACGTGTTAAGTGGGATTTTTATATAGCTTTTTTTCAGTTAACAGAATTGTAATTTTTATGCAAGTTCCTGATGTTTGATCACAGTTTAATGTGAAGCTTCTTATGCACTCTTTACACATCAGCATATTGTATTTGCCAAGGGGGCGGGAGAGGTCTGAGAGGCTGCAGATGTTGCAGCGAGCCCCCAAGAATTCTGATGCCTTCCGTCTGTTCCTAATGCTCCTCTTCTCACTTCCAACCCAGTTGCCCCCTGCATTCACAGTTGTCCTTAATTTAATAAACTTTTATACAATGTACAGTTTTAATTGTAAGTATGAGGGAAGGAAATACAACCAACACCCACTCAGTGCAGTGCTGTGTCCCTCTCTAGTGGGGGTTGGGTCAGATACAGAGATTGATGAGCCTACCAGAACTAGCTCTTTCAGCTCAAGCTGCAGAGGTTTATACGTTAAGATCCAGAGCTCAGGTTCAATTTCCATTGCTGACATTTACTGAAAGATTTTGCATTACAAGTGGTTAGAAGGGGGAGCGTGAATAAAAGAGGTCAGGAAGGAGGAGGTTGTAGGTATCTGAGTGAGATGGACATCAATAAATATCTACATATTAAGGGGCCCTAACTGAATGGCTCAGCCAGGTTCCCCAGGGGGATTGAACCAGTACTACTATTGCAGAACATTGAAAATCATCACGTTAGAAGGAACCATACACTCCAGAGAATGATGAGAGTCAAAGCAGCTGTGCCATATACCACCTCTACTGTGTATAAACAGAGAAGATACTTACACTTACAGGTTGACTTTTTGGCACGTCATAAACACCTTCCTTCTTTTGGCTCGTCGGAACCTGTGACAGTAAATCAAACGCACAATCATCACTGAGGTAGGAGTCTGGAAAATTTTAAAGTTGTAGCTAAGTTCACTGCATTTTACAAAAGAATTAAGTCATTCTACATGATTGAAATCAAGAATGATCCCTTTTAATATAGGGAATGTCTTTCAGTGGAGATGACCATGAGTGGCAAAACTTGGATCTGGTTTCGAACACCCTAAAGTGGTCATTCAGATTTGGAGTTTTCGTTCAGCCCATTAAAGAGTTAAAATTGCGTCTGGATATGAAGTTCCATGAAGTTAAGGTGCTTTTGCATCCCTCTTCTACGTAAGTGTTTGCTTTTTTCTAGGAGGGTTTGGGGGGGTGCAAAATGGGAGTCATGTTTGGGCCAGGGTGCCATTTTCTCCTCAGATGAGCTCTTTTAATGGAGCTATCAGTTTGGCCAGCAGCAATATTAATTTCTTTGCGTCACCTAATTTATTATTGTTAATCAGAAAAAACAACAACTAGTCTTGGAAGGGTTAAATTTTTATCAGTAAAGGCTGTTTTCATCATATACACATGACCCAAGGAAAAAATATTTCCACTGATGGCTGAAATTTACAAATAGGCAAAGAAAGAAAAATACTGCTTGAGAACTTATTGGCATTTGACTTAAGGATATTTACTTTTGATATTTTGACATGTTGTTGACAATTTGTGTTTTAGTGGTGATAAAGCTTTAAGTTTTTGAATCTTCATGTCATTAAATAATTATTGTCCGACCTTCACAAAATTTCCTGAAACTGAACACTTAAATAGATAAAAGTTGAAAAAAATGTTTAAAAACCAACATGGATATTATCTGTCAAAATAAATTTTTTAAAAAAATCTAATTTTGCTAAGCCTAGTAAATGCTCATATTCCTGGGTTGGGGCTAATCACAGGCTGCTATATAATGTCTGACCTAGCATTCTGCAACTCTTGATAAGGGGGAAAATGTCCTTTCAGAGTCTGGGACAGCATCTACAGAAGCATAACGAGGGAATTCAAGTCATCAACCCTTCTCGTGGGCACAGGCTGTTGTCCTTTAGTAAGTTTGGGCCCAACTCTCCTCCTAGGCTTGATACTCATGATTTATAATGTGTGAAGAGAAATTCCACTGATGTCAATGGAGTTCACCTACAGCATGAGTGATAAGGGGATTGGGTGCTACCTGCTTATAAAGTAAATCCAAGAGAGTTATGATTTCTATGATCAGTTATGATTTTTTAAATTTGAGATTGTTTTTTCCTTCTAAAAAACATGGAAAGCCTGTTGTAAATGGGAAATACCAAGCTTAACAGTGAAATAAATGTCCAGTACATATAATATACCAGTATCACTTTTATATTGACTATCCTAGTTCTATGGAAGAAGGTTACATTTTAGAAGTCATTGAGCTTTACTAGTTAAACTAATCCTCACAAATGTAATAAAACATCTTGTAAATCTTTAAATAAATCTATTTTTGCCCATATAATACAAGTATGACAGAGATTATACAGTAGGTCAAGTCCACAATCTTACCATAAATTTAAGAGAAGTTACCTATCCAGTGATATATGGCACAACCTCCAAATTAGTCCAAGAGGATGTCAGTCCCAACCATTCATACTTTCACAAAGCTCTCATTTTATTATGACAGTCTCATTTTTCAAGGAACACTATGCATTTTAATTAAGAAAATTTAGAGGAAATAATCAAAAATACCTAAGAGATTTAAGAGCAAAGACCCATTGAAAGAGAATGGAACATGTTCTCCTAAACCTTTCAGGTGCTTTTTATTCCTATTTCAAGAATATTCCTATTCCTATTCCAAGAATGACCAGTGATAAGTATTTCCCATAGTGCTCTTATAGTGCCCTCTGTTCCACTAAAAATCCATCACACAAGATGTGTGAAGTTAGTAATAGTGGAAAAATTCAATTTAAGTGAATCAACCATCTACCCACTGGCAGATTGCTATGTTGCACTGAAAGATCAGGAATCAAGAATTTTTATTTGACAAGTTGCTTGAAGTTCTGTTATTCCTTGAGAGAGGTACAAACAGTACTCGAGAAACTGCTGTATCTTTACTAGGATATTTTTCTTTAATGTAAACCAATGCTGTCCATCACACTCTCTTATTTTCCTTTCTTCTGGAACAAGGTGATTTGATTCCGTAAAAGTTTCATATACCAATTATAAAGGCCCTGGTGCAGTGCACTGTGTTCAGTGTTTGAATGAGTCACCAGTATTTGAAAGAGTTTTTAAAAGAAGCTGTAACTTCAATCTTCACTGTTTTTGAGGGAAGAAAAGTTTGAACTCATTCTTTTTAAATACCCCCACCCAGGAATCATTAGAGTCTCTGACACCTAGCCAGAAGGCTCCTAATCATAATATATTTCATTGAAAAAGAACATGATATAATTTTGTGGTCACATCCTACTGAGTGAGGCACCCCTGGAAGTTAGATGTTTTAGTAAACCACAGCAGATCCTGCTGCAGGGCTGTAGAAGATTAAATCAGACCTTCTTGCTTCTCCCTTTCTATCTCACACTTGAGAGCAGCATTACCCTACCTTTTAATGAGGTTCACAACCATGGGGGTCACATTTAGACTCTTCAGTATCTATCTTATCTCACATCCACGCTCTCGTTAAATTTTGTGACTCTTCCCTTCCAGAACTTCTCTACAGTTCGTCCTCTCCTCTCTCCCCCTACTGCCAGAAGAGTGATCCACACCTTGTTTGTTGCCACAAGTACTACTGTGTCCTTCTTTCTGCCCTCTCTTACTCTCCTTCTCCTTCTAGCCATAACCGTGAAGCTTACAGTCTCTTTTGCCTTCTATAAAAGTGAAGGCCATGTCTCCTTCAGCATCAAAGTTCAGACTTGCTCTATTCTGACTGAACTGCACTAGCCTACAGCTCAGCTCTCACATATGCCCCACTCATGCAGGAAAATGTTCATTAACCATTTGAAATAAAATTTTGATTCAAATATTGATGAGAAATTTTAAAGAGGTCATTTTTCCCTCAGAAAACCTTTTCATGGGAAAAATTTCAAAGAACTCTACTCAAGACTCTGGACCTTTCTTCACACTGCCCCAATACCTGGAACAGTCTCCTCCTCCCTCCTAGTCACTCTTCCTCTTTTCCTCCTAATCGCTCTGAAAATTTATTATACTGAGCATGTTTTCCAACACTAATCTATTCTGGCAGGATCACTTTCCTGCTATCCAAACCCCATTTCCAGTATGAATATATGAAATAATGACTATCACATGAATCACAACATAACCACTGATCTGAGCTCCTGTAGAGAATATTGCCCATTAATCATCACATTTTCCCTTTCCCCTCCCATATCACCATATTCTGCAGTATGCCTATTATTACTTAGGCCTTGTCTACACCAAAGGGAAAAGTCGATCTAAGCTACACAATTTGAGTTACATGAATAGCGTAACTGAAATCCATGCAGCTTAGATCTACTTACTGAGGGGTCCACAATACGTGACGTCGACGGGAGACGTTCTCCCGTCGACTCCCCTTACTCTTCTCAAGCAGGTGGAGTACAGGAGTCAACAGGAGAGCGATTAGCGGTCGATTTAGTGGATCTTCACTAGACCCGCTACATCGACCACTGATGCATCGATCGCTGCAGTGTCAATCCTCTGCTAAGTATAGATAAGCCCTTACACTGCAGGCTCCTTGGAGGACAGGCCTTGCCTTCGCCTTTGGCTGTAAAGTACCATAAAAACCAGTGATACTATATAAATTAATGAATAAAGGCCCTAGTCCATAAAAATGATGGCACTAACATAAAACCAGCTGTCAGGTAAGGAAATGTGATGAAAAGTCCAGTACAGAAAGGACTGCTGCATGTTTGGTGGTCAAATCCCACAGTAACTAGTGCATTAGAAATGCATGGGTAGATTAGATTAGATTAAATACACAGAAAAAGCATGCACATACACACCTGCACACACTTTGGGGTAATGAGTCAAAGAAAGAAATGAATAGAAAAACCATGCCTAATAAGAGAAAATGCAAACTCAGTGATATTAAATAATGGAATGTTATCACAATAGTGAGATTTAATGTTTGTTTTTTATTTAACTAACTACCACGCAGGGACCTTTTGTACTTGGGGGAAATGAACTCTTTGTACACCAGCCTTAGGCAGGAAAAGCAGGATGCCACCACAAAAAGGTGTGAATAAGACAGAACATGATGTGTGAGGACACTTGTTCCTGTGAAGCCAGCCACAACAGAAACTGCTTCGAGTCAAAACATCGCTGTGGCCTGTCTGTCTTTTATACTGCTGATTACAGGTAATGAGGATGTGTAATTTCAGAGTGCTCAGGTTACAGGTCAATGAGAAGCTTGCAAGTTTCCCATAGTTAAGTATGGACAGAAACAGTAACTTTTAGGAGACAGAAAGAATTAGGCAACAAGGAAGAATCTAGTTCAGGGGACTCTTACTAATGATACTAAACTGACTGGTTCTGACTTAGTCAAGACCTGTAAAAGAAACAGCCTTTTCAGCGATGCAAGTGTAATAGGAAGGTTGTGAGCACCTAGATTTACAGCAGCTAAGGAAATCATAAGCTACATTGAGACTAGAGTTCCATGGGAAACTCTATAGTGGTGATACTTCAGTGTTTGTCAATTGCAATAGATAAACTAAGACTTGTGGTTAGCTAATTTCAGTGTTTGCCATATTCAATGTATTGCCTATAATAAACATAGAGAAATACAAGGGATCACAGGCAAAACTGGCATGATTTTCATTGCCACCACTTAGAAAAGAAACCTTTCACCATGTCCAGAGTCCATCAAATGAAGCCTTGAACAATTCATTAGTGACTCAGAGGGCAGAGGCAGCACTTCCAGAACAGTACAGATCTCCTCTCTTGTCTACCATCCTTTCTTTCCATTTTAGCAAAACCTTGGAAACACTATTGTTATTCATTCACATTCTCTAGGTCCCTCAAAACAAATGGTTTTGATTGAGTCTGGTCTGGCCTCCATTGCTCCTGGAAAAGCAACTGCCCTTTGTATGAAAGGGCTCCTCTCTCTCATTCTTCTCAACCTCAGTGCCTTGTCTGATACACTGACCACCCATAACACTTCTTAGGGATCCCCCCTTCACCTTCCTTCTGTGGCTTCACGGACACTTCTTCAATAGCTCTGCATTTTGGTCACCACCAGTTAAAATATCTTAAGCTGATTGTATGCATTTGACATGACAATTATGGGGCGAGCAGGAGTATGACACTAAGAGAGAGAATTTTAAATAAGGTCACTTTTCAGACAGCAACTACACTTCAAACCATGTATCCTAGCTCAGCAGTTCTCAGCCAGGGGTCCAGGGCCCCCTGAGGGGATGTGAGCAGATTTCAGGAGTCTGCTAAAATAAACAAGAAAGCCGAAGCCTGAGCCCCATCACCTGGGGCTGAAGCCGAAGCCCGAGCAACTTAGCTTTGTGGTCTGGGGCCCATGGCAATTGCCCTGCTTGCTACCCCCTAACACCGGCCCTGGCTTTTAATCTGCTGGATATGCAGAAAAGCAGTTCTTGTGGCACAGGTGAGCCATAACTACAGCATGTTGGCGGGCCTCAGAAAGAAAAAGGTCGAGGACGCCTGTCCTAGCTTATCTCCAAACTTAACACACTGCGTGTGCAGGAAAAAAACATTCACACTGAGTGGCTTTAACGCACTGGCTACATAGCATATTTTAGTTAGCGATGGAAGAACAACACAGCTTTGCAGGCTTAAATGTACATATGAACTTAATGAGCTAATGACCAAATAACAGAATGCCCTAAATCCCACTCATTTACTTATGTTCCACCTTCTCTTCTGGCTTAAATCCCATTCTGTCCCTTTGTTCTTCTACTCTTTTCTTCATTCTTTCCTTCATTACTATCTTTTTTTAATTTCCCTCCTGTCCTCCCTCCTGTCCATCCCAACAAAATGCTGGGGCCCTTTATAACCCTCCACCCTACAAGGGATTTATTGAAATCTTCTTTTTCCTGTTGCAATTTCTTTTAATAGAACAGAGATCTCTCTGTCTCCAGATTTGCTCTTGCTTGTGATTTAAACTGAATTAAATAATCTTTTGATAAGTCCTGCACTGACCCCTGGAGGATGGATTGAATGACAAAAGGGGTATTTTACATTACCATCAATGGGAGATTTGTCAGAGTACAGAATGCAGGACTGGTCTCTCTCTCTCTCTCTCTCTCTGTGTAAGTTGTAAAACTAGATGCAGTTATAAAAAATGTTGCAGATTAAAAGGAAAGAAAGGAATCCACTATTTGTCGTACTATACAGAATACACAGCGTTTATGATCCTACATCAGTTACCAAAGATAAAGTGGATACATTTTGAAAAGGCTGAAAAGAGAGACAAATAAATAAGGAAAGCATACTGAGACTGTGAAAATTATTCCTGTAACTTGAGTGAGGATGAAATGTCATGATGAATGAAAACTAAGTGAACTTCAGTCTATGAAATGTGCTTTGCTAAATGTTTGCATTGAGTGCAGTAGTAACAGAGATGTAGCCATTTTATACCTGATATATGTTTTCTTCTGTTTCAGGCTCACGGATTGGCTCATGTCCAGCCTCAAACACAATGTACTATTATATCAGCCGCCAAAGAGGAAAGGTCAAAGATGAAACAGAAGGGGAAAAAAGGAAATTTGGAATTCCAGATTAAAAAAACCAAACACACACAGGCAGGTATTAAGGAAACAGGTTCAAAGTATAGGCTAGCACAAGGATAATCAGTTTGCTGGAAAGCACAGAGTTATATTATTTTATTTTTAATGAAAGAGCAATAAAACAGACCTGGCTCCTCTTTAATGACTGTTAGATCAACTTCCTGCTGCTTTCTCACTAGGGATACATTCTGAAGCCCATTTCTGCTCCCACTGAAGTCAATGGGAATTTTGACATGGACTTCAATGGAAGCAGGAACAGGCCTCTGGGCTGTATAATCATCATCATCCCCCCCACCCCACACACATTTATTAGTAGTGAATAAGAAAGCTAAACCAAAACTCAGAGAACAGTTTGGTGCTTATGTAACAAGTTTCATAGTAATAGTTTGCTACTTTGCTTTACTTTTTTTAGGTTACCGTTTCACAGTCCTTACCAGGGCCAGCTTTAGGTCTGTTCCACCAATTCCCCCGAATAGGGCCCCGCGCCCAGTGAGAATTCCTTCCCTGGCTAGAGGCACCTTTTTAATTTTTACTCACCTGGCGGCGCTTTGGGTCTTCAGCGGCACTTCAGCAGCGGGTCCTTCACTCTCTCCGGGTCTTCGGCGACACTTCGGCAGCGGGTCCTTCAGTGCCGCTAAAGACATGGAGCGAGTGAAGGACCCACCGCCGAAGTGCCACCAAAGACTCAGAGCACCGCCTGGTGAATACAAGCCCCACGTATTTTTTTAATGGTGTTTTTTTTTTAAGCCATCTCTGCCAGGGCCCCGTCGAAACTGTTTGAATTGGGCCCCGCACTTCCTAAAGCCGGCCCTGGTCCTTACTGGTTAGGGTTTTCAAAATAAAACTTTTAGCCAAGTTTTTTCAAAAGAGAATAATGATTAAGTGTGTCTCCATTTTGGATGCCTCCTATGGGGCATCTCAAAGAGGCCTGATTTTCACTGAATGCTCACCCTCCAGAAACCAGGCTCCTTTCAGGTGTATTAAGCTGGCATGCAAAAAATAGAGGCACCTGACATCTCTAATTACTTTTGAAAATCTTAGCCTCACATGAAGTAGCATTTCACATTATTAGGATCCTACGTTTCCAGCAAAATGTTGTGTGAGTATGCACAACAGCTGACATCTTTTAAAAAATCTGACTAACTTGCTGGATGTAAATACACTGGTGTATTTCTAAATTCATCACCTTTTCCATTAAGGTGGAAGAAATCATAGCCCGAATTACTTAGGGCTTTAAAGTTTGGGTCGTCTTAAATAATAGAACCTAACTGCCAGTATACCAAATCAGCTGGTTATAGTAGTCAATTCCATTTTTTCCCCTGGTACAAGTATTGATGCTCTGGGAGAAATTCTGGCTCCAGGGAAGTCAATGGCAAAACTCCCATTGACTTCCATGGGGCTAGTATTTCACTCTCATTGTTGTTTTCAAAATAGTTTATGCTTTTGTTACATTTTCCCACAAAGATGTGTCATTATTTCTGGAAAGAAAAAACTTTCACTTCAGTTTCTAAATGGCATTCTAAACAAATATTTAAGGTTTCCATCCTATATTGTGATATTACATATTAGTATTATTATCTAGAACTTATTCTGCTTTAAGTTGAGATTTTTTTCTCCCTCTACTTAAAATGTATCTCAGTAATCTTTTACAGTACTTTGTTACAAGAGTAGCCTGTGTCTGAAAATAGGATAGTGTATATCTAACTATTTCTGAAACCTAATCTGTAAAGCTTCAGAAATTACCTGGTACACAGGATCTTCTACATCTTCTTCCAAAATTGTCTACAGCAAAGAGGATAGGCGGTAAAAGCAAAGAACATAAACAGCAGAGAAACAAGACCTTATTTGGAAATTAAAGGACAGCAAAGAAATGAGCTCATTGTACATTAAAAATTGATATTTCTTTTTGAGTTTACAGATAACTGTTGTGTTATTGCACAAGGTAAATTTTAATCAAAGCTGCACTTTGTCTGATTTTATTTAAGACGACACATTCTGAAGCAAAATTTGAACTGTGCTACAATTACTAGTCACTCTTGAAACAGATCTACCAAACAGGCTGGCTTCTACTAAAAGTTGTCTCTCTAATTCAAAGGAACACTCTCTATACGAAATAAGTAGATCATTTCATGCGTCTAAGATTTTCATCTTACCCAGTGTTACAATTTCCATCACTGTTTAACCCTACTTTGACACAGTGAGAGCTGTTACCTTTCTATTTGTCTGTGTGGAGCATGATCCTGAAACCCCTACCCCTATCCTCTGACTAGTAACAAGCTAAGCACACACAGATACCTGGTATACTGCTTGTTCACACTGTTTGTCCTTTTGTGCCTTTTTTTCCATTTCTTCCCTTTGTTTCAATTCATAAATGAGTTGAAACAGGTCTCGCAAGTCCAGAATTACAGGCTCAGCCTATTGAAGCAAAAACAGTAAGTAGGTTTTAATAAAGGAAAGAAGACTTTTTCCCCTTGGTCCTGTTGGTAGAACAGTGATCCACCTTTCAAGAGAAGGAACTTAACACTGAACTAATTTCTAACTCATTTATATTAGTTCAGAAAACTGCATCTAGGCTAAGGTTCATTTCTATAAAACTAATTATATTTTCAGATTAATGATAATTATACTCATGAGTATTGAAAGCATTGCTTATATTTATTAGTGGTTTCTAATACAATGAAATTAGGGCAGATTTTAGGCAAAGTAGTTATTTGTTTTCTGTTATTTTGTTTAAATGAATCAACGAACATATGTAAACATATTTGTACTCTGTCGACATATCTAGTTTAATAAGAAAGGAAAATAATTACTAATTAGAAGGAACATATCAAGAAAAATTAAGAAGGGTGAAATACATTCCCTTTTTCTCAGACTGGTATTGTTAATTTACCATCTAAGAACTTCTGTGCAGTCACATCTGACAGCATGTATACTGAACAAACAAGCTAGCATGCCCTTTTGAACAGCAACATTATAGACATAACTTTCAAATTGAGTTAAACTATAGAATATGACAAAGATTTGATACTTACTGCCTGGGCTGTTTTTATTGCCACAAATCTATGATTTCCCTCCTTTCCACATACATATCCAAAGGCTCGGTGGTCTGTGATATCCTTTGCAATGTACGAAATTTCATGAACTGCATGATGGTGCTGTAGTAGCTATTAAAAAAGCATACCAAAACACATCTATAAAAACATTCCATTTAAGCTATAATTTCATTCTCAAGACACACATTTTACCTGGGTCTTTATATGTCTACCAAATTTTAAAAAGCCATTGGATCAAAATGAATAGTAATGTTTGGACAGTGCAATCCGGTAATCTCTAAACAAGTGTTTTGACCAATTTAAGCACTGTATTCATGTTTTGCATAAACGTTTCTTCTAATACCTTATGGTGAGAGATAATTCAATAAAAGTATGGTATTATTACCTAAATACTACCTATGAAAGTATTCTAGGTTCCTTAGCAATTAATTTCATGATTAAAATTTATAAAATAACAAGAAGTATCAGGATAATCAGGATTCTGGCTCCAAGCCTCTTACTGGATCCATATGGAAGGACTTCTATGGCAGCACAGAGCCCCACTGATTGTAGGACTGGGACCTAAGGCTTGATCTCAGGGTACATCTATACTGCTTGGCGGATTGGTGGGTAATAATCGATCTATTGGGGATCGATTTATCATGTCTCGTCTAGACGCGATAAATCGATCCGCGAATCAACACGTGTACTCCACCTCGGCAGGAGGAGTAAGCAGCTTCGACGGGGGAACCGCAGCAGTCGACTCTTCGCCATGAGGATTGCCAGGTAAGTCAAACTAAGATACTTTGACTTCAACTACGCAAATAGCGTAGCTGAAGTTGCATATCTTAGATCGATCTCCCCGCCCCCCCAGTGTAGACCAGCCCTTACTCTCTATGGACTCAATGGCAACATTCCCATTGACCACAATAGGATAAAGATCAGACTACAAATTATATTTTTAGAATTGCATTTAGAGCAACATCAGAGCTGCAAATTATTACTTTTCTAGAAAACTCGTAAATTTTTCCCCCCTCTTGGTTTGAAAAGGGATTGGCTTTTAGCTGACAATGGCCCATTTTTGTCTGAAAAATTTGACAATTTTGTTGCAAAACTGTGTGTGAAACACCTGTTTTTGATGTCACAAGAAAATGTGAAAGCACCCAAACACATGGCTTTTCATTTTAATTGTGAACATTTCCATACAGCTGTATTTAATGCAGTAAATAAAACTAGCATCCTCTTTCAAAGTTGTCCTGAAATAAAAAGACTTTAAAGCCTTCTATAAAAGGGGCTGAGACCCCATAGTCTACCTCAGCTCCAGAGACAATAGAGGCGCTGCAGAGGCAAATATATAAGCAGCAGTCCCTTTGTCCACACAAGCACCAAGCCCACCTCTTTGGACCACATAGAAAGGGACGCAGTGGAGGAGCTAAAAGTACAGAAGAGGAGCACAAGTGATGATCCTGTAAGTATAACCAAGGGCAAGCCAAGGTTTGCACCAACTGAATCAACCCCTCTGCTACATCCCTGTCTACACCAATTATTAAGTCCGGGCTACCCTGAATGCAGACAACACCTTTATAGGTCTGTCCTTGAACTATTTACCTAAAATGATCTACTCATCTGAATTCCTTACTTCCTACATGTCTCCTGCTCTTCACAGTCTAAAAGGAATACCATTCTCAAGTGCAGACAGAACCTCAGAAAGGGCACTACTGGAGGATCAGATTCCTGTCCTTTTTGAGAAAAACAATATGGACAACCAGCATGGTACCCTGAGCTCTAAACAATCGATTTTACATTGTTTTAAATGTGTGAAAACAGAGCGAGCGTGTGTGTGTGCAGGGGGGGAGGGAGGGGAAGGGTTGCCTCTGATGAGATTGCTGTAGAAACGGGGGATGAAATGACAATGGAAATGTAACACATAAAAGAGAGATGACTGCTCATAAGACAAAAGACTGGATATTTTTTCATTTTGTTAGTAAACGTAACACAATTTTTGGGGTTCAAGATGGCTAATGTTCAGGCTAACGGGTGTACTGCCACCGACTGCAATTTGAACAAGGCTGGGTTTTAGATGGCTATTGTTCATGAGAGATGCCGCTTTCCCAACGTGTTAATAATGTAAAATTGACGATGGGATTGCATTTATATAACATAGGGACACTGATTTATTTGTTTATTCTCAGCTCAAGTTGCATGCTCTCTGTAATAGTGAAATTAAATGTCCCTCTTTCCCTAAATGCTGTATAGTATAGAGAATGTTATCTCAGGCTCCTGTTAAATACAAGTTTTTTATTGATTGCCAGGCAGCATTTTGCACGGAAATTAAACTCCTTCCTGGTAGAATTAGATTTGAAGATTACTCTGAGGTGGAAAAATATCATCTACAATGCAAGACACCAGATGGAGACATTTTAATTTATTTGAGAACCCTCATTAATGCTCTAAAATCATTACATTTGTAATTGCTGATGATGCCCAATATTGCCTTGCAAATGGTATCAAAATAAGTAAAGGTGTCTGCAGCATTATCCTTATGCATATTTTACTTTATGGAGTATTTAGAAAGATTGCTCTTGGGAAGTTTTCATTAATCAGAGAGAGATTCTGAGCACAAGCGTCATAATTTTGTCCAGCCTTGGCACATATAAATAAAATGATATACTGTGCACACAGTTGTACTGAAATGCAGATGCACATAATCATTTGAAATTATTCTTTTGCAGACCTACATGAGTCTAGGAGTTGCTTGATTTATTTTTTTTTTAATTTTCAACTAACTTAATCTAAAGTTTTGACTTAATGTGCCTGATTCTTCTCTACCATACACTTACACTCAAAGAGGCTGATAAAGGAGGTGCTGTTGTCATCATGAACAGGTCTGACTACCTAAAGGAGGCTGCCAGACAACTCTCCAACACCAAATTCAACAGGCCACTTCCCTCAGATCCCACTGAGGAATACACTAAGAAACTGCAACATCTACTCAGGACACTCCCTACACTAACACCGGAACAAATCAACATACCCTTAGAGCCCTGACCAGGGTTATTCTATCTACTATCCAAGATCCACAAACCCGGAAATCCTGGACGCCCCATCATCTCGGGCATTGGCACTCTCACTGAAGGACTGTCTGGATATGTGGACTCTCTACTCAGACCCTATGCCACCAGCACTCCCAGCTATCTCCGTGACACCACTGATTTCCTGAGGAAACTACAATGCATTGGTGACCTTCCAGAAAACACCATCCTAGCCACCATGGATGTAGAGGCTCTCTACACGAACATCCCACACACAGATGGAATACAAGCTGTCAGGAACAGTATCCCTGATGATGCCACAGCACAACTGGCTGCTGAGCTCTGTGCCTTTATCCTCACACACAACTATTTCAAATGTGATGACAATATATATCTCCAGATCAGTGGCACCGCTATGGGCACCCGCATGGCCCCACAATATGCCAATATTTTTATGGCCGACCTGGAACAATGCTTCCTCAGCTCTTGTCCACTCACGCCCCTTCTCTACCTATGCTACATTGATGACATCTTCATCATCTGGACCTACGGGAAGGAGACTCTGGAAAAATTCCACCACGATTTCAACAGCTTCCACCCCACCATCAACCTCAGCCTGGACCAATCTACACAGAAGGTCCACTTCCTAGACACCACGGTGCAAATAAGTGATGGTCACATTACCACCACCTTATACCGAAAACCTACCGACCGCTATGCCTACCTTCATGCCTCCAGCTTCCATCCCGGGCACATCACACGATCCATTGTCTACAGCCAAGCACTGAGGTACAACTGCATCTGCTCTAACCCCTCAGACAGAGACCAACACCTACAAAATCTCCACCAAGCATTCTCAAAATTACAATACCCGCAAGAGGAAATAAGGAAACAGATCAACAGAGCCAGACGTGTACCCAGAAGCATCCTACTGCAAGACAAACCCAAGAAAGAAACCAACAGGACTGCACTGGCCATCACATACAGTCCCCAGCTAAAACCTCTCCAACGCATCATCAGGGATCTACAACTCATCCTGGACAATGATCCCACACTTTCATAGGCCTTGGGTGGCAGACCAGTCCTCGCCCACAGACAACCTGCCAACCTGAAACATATTCTCACCAGTAACTGCACACCGCACCATAGGAACTCTAGCTCAGGAACCATCCATGCAACAAACCTCGATATCAACTCTGTCCACATATCTACACCAGCGACACCATCACAGGACCTAACCAGATCAGCCACACCATCACTGGTTCATTCACCTGCATGTCCACCAATGTAATATACGCCAACATATGCCAGCAATGCCCCTCTGCTATGTACATCGGCCAAACTGGACAGTCGCTACGGAAAAGGATAAACGGACACAAATCAGATATTAGGAATGGCAATATACAAAAACCTGTAGGAGAACACTTCAACCTCCCTGGCCACACTATAGCAGACCTTAAGGTGGCCATCCTGCAGCAAAAAAACTTCAGGACCAGACTTCCAAGAGAAACTGCTGAGCTTCAGTTCATCTGCAAATTTGACACCATCAGCTCAGGATTAAACAAAGACTGTGAACGGCTTGCCAACTACAAAACCAGTTTCTCCTCCCTTGGTTTTCACACCTCAACTGCTAGAACAGGGCCTCATCCTCCCTGATTGAACTACCTCATTATCTCTAACTTGCCTGCATATATATACCTGCCCCTGGAAATTTCCACTACATGCATCTGACGAAGTGGGTATTCACCCACGAAAGCTCATGCTCCAAAACGTCTGTTAGTCTATAAGGTGCCACAGGATTCTTTGCTGCTTATACACTTACACTGCTGCAGTAAATTGGAAGTAACCTCACTGCAGTCAATGGAGTAAAATCTGTGTAAAACTGGAGATCAGAATCATGTCCTGTAGCTAATCAGATATGGGAGCATTTAACCCCCACTTTGCACTGGTGTAAAAGTGTAAAGTGATGGAGAATATGGCCAGATGTCTCTCCCTTCTCAAGCAGAAATTGGAAATGGCCAGCTAAACAAAATAACAGCCAGACTACAAATACATGGTCTTTATAGATTGTGATTAATTTATGAGAATCCATCAGATGCTAATTTAATCTGGCCTTTAAAATATGACTAATCAATGCAAATGCCTTCTTTATGCAATCAGTTTTATAACATTGCTTGCATTCAGTTACTACTCTTAAACACTGTTCCATAGCCCCAAATGGAAATGAAATAAAGCCAATCCCCCGTAGTTTAGCTGGAGCTGTTGTTCCACACTCAAGTACCCATGTTCACATTCAAATTTTCTCTCTCTCCTTCTCTTTTATCCTCAGGACTTTTATTATGACATAATCTTGCCTCTATAGGATGATGGGCACGTGAAATAAGTATTTCATAACTCACTCAAGGGGTGTTCATGAGACCCCCTTTTGTTATCTCCCTGATACATTCCTTCAGCTGTTATTTGACAATTTTACAATATCTTTGAGTGCTTCTATGAGCCATTTACCAATTTATAAATGAAGTATCAAATTGTTTGGAGGGCTGCAGTATGACAGAACAAATTACAGCGACGGCTTAATTTGTATTATGGTTCAATACAGTCAATTAAATACTGCATAGATTAGAAAGTAATTTGCGTTACCATTTAAGCTTTAGTTGTTTTAAAAAAATCCATTATACATACCGTCCATATTATTGTTCGAGTCTGTATGCAACACTATCCGCAGTACAAAATATACAGGATTCAAAAATAGGCTAAAAGCATGGATAAGCAGTCACACACAGGACAACAAACAGTGGTATACACGACTGCTCAGTACTATAGCTGTTCACAGTACCTGCTGTCTTGCGAGGATAAGGGGAATGGGACCTCATTCGTACAGTCCTTTTGTTCTACTCACATTTTTGGATGGATTTTCTGAATTTGAAGTTTAGGAGATAAAGTGGCAAATGGCACTTTAATAAGCCAGGGAGCTCAGTCACTGTTACCACACAAAGCAGGCCAAACCCTGACCTATGCCCAAAGATCAAGTAAACAGGCTTTGCACAGGGGGTTTCTGAAAAGGTTTGGCAGATGGAGTGGTGGGCAGAATCCTCACAAACTATGGTGTAGCAATGGGCCTGTTTTGTCTTTGCTACTGCAATTTAAGTGTCGCGGTAATGTCCACTGACCCTGCACTCCCCTTCCACACGTACTTTTGGCCTCTGTACCTATCTAGTCATTATTTTCTCTCCTTTTTCCATAGTCTGTCCTCTGCTTCTGCCCCTCTCCCATGTTGCCCCCCGCCATACACCATACTGAATTGATTGAGCTAATTCAGAGATCGGTAGCATTTCTAATTGCCCTCAGGCTGCTTAGAGCCTTTCATAAATTTGTTCACCCTTGATCCTCATCTTGCCCCTCGGATTTCCATGCTCTGGCCTCCAGTTCTCCTGAATCAATTAAGCACTTAGAGAGGCCAGCAATCATGTCAAATATGAGAGTTAGGTGGTGTTACAAAAGTCATGGCCATACTATCACTATTCCCTTTTTAATGAGGCAGCCTATTTATTGAGGCCTGGGGCACAGTAGTAAGACCCCCAGTGAGAATTATCCAGCAGGGAAAGCAGCAAAGCATCTTGTAAATGGTGCCCAGTCAATAGCAGAAATCACAAACAAAACAATGTTATATTTATATAGACAAGCTCCACAGGGATTTCATATAAAGAACCTTTCATCTTAATTAATTTACCCTATGAGCCTGCTTTCAGATCAGTAGTATCAACTGACTCAAATTTATGTGCCACTACTGCCACTATTAGCTTTGTGAGAGGAGTGACAGGCCTTGTCCACCCATTCTCTATATTTCTATTCCTATTTGATAACTGTCAAGAGCATTTCCTACTCCATTTGAGCCAACAATCTTTTAAGGCTTTGCAAGAACTACTTCTGCATGCTGGGTGAAATTCACTTGTGCAGGGAAGACATATATAATAAGGTCCTCTGCACCACTTAGGCTTTATTATAGTTTTCTGTTTATAGTTATCTATCTATCTAGAAATTCTAATTACAACATATATACAATATTAAAAATTACTTTAAGGGCCACAGTTTCAGAAATGCTCAGAACCTGCAGCTGCCATACATTTTGACTCAAGTTATAAGTGCTTAGAACTTCAGAAAATCTGGCTATAAATGTCTAGAGCTTTCACTAAATAAGAATCCCAGAATTTGAACTCATGGAGTAAAAATATTGCATCACCTTAGTAACAGGCTTGGTGAGCTGGAAATGTAATAGTGTGTTTTACCACAATTTACGGCAACATGTTAAATTAACACAATGTGGCACTGTAGTGATTCTGAGATTAGGCCTTGTCTCCACTGCTACTGTGAAGATAAGGGAGGTTTGGCTAGTTTCTCTTCTAGATGTCAGACTTTGTTACAAATATTCATGCTGCTTTGGTGCGCGCGCGCGCACGCACACACAATCATTTTCCCAAAACACTTCTCACTTCTGTCTTTCTAGCAGTCAGCCTAATGAGACACCTTTTGGATTTAAATGGAGCAGTAGTTCAAAACATCCATTTCTAGTGTAGGATGGGCAAGTGCCTTAAACAGCAGATTTGAAATACCTAGATTCTTTAGAATTGCAGGTTCAATTATTAGCCAGGTGAGTCTAGCTTTACACCATTCAGTGATGGAGAGAGTGGATTTCATGCAGTTTATTGTATGTAGGTACTTCCTGCAGGTTCTCTATGGACATTTCAGATCCCATTGGTAGGGATTTTCTCTGGTGACTTTCATTAGGGCGGACGAGAGGGCTGTGCAGATGATGTCCACCTTTTGCTTACCTTCCACCCTAAGGGTGCCTGCATTTCAGTGGTACTACATGTATACAGTTTCGGGAAAAAAATATAACAGCTTCTATATCAGAGCTCAAATGTTGGTGAAATGGAAAAGAAATCTGCAAATCAGTTTGCAACTTGAACTTTCCAGTGTTGATTTTCTGGAAGTTAGCATTTGGGGTGGCAGATGGAGTGGCAAAGAGTTTGCCTATGGAGCTATGTGGTGAGCAAGCAGATGGGGGAAGTGCACTGAACACCGGCTGCAGAAATTCTCAATCTAATAGGAAGTAGTAAAGAGGATTCAGCTTGGTGCATTTCAGAGCTGTAGTTACACAGTTTAAAAATAATTGACTACAGCACAAAGCAAACACGAGCAGAGGTAGTGCCAGAGTTCCTTCACTGGGTGCGTCAACTGTTTTGTGCCTCCTGCACTGGATTCATCCTTGGCACTTCTCTCTTCATCTCTTTCTGATAGTTCATTGGAGCATTCAGTTCAATTCAGGAACACTCGGGCAACATTTGTTATGTCAACAAAAGTATAAAAGCAGAGATAGAATCATCTGGTCTTTAACAGAGGTAGCTACAGTCTAAACAGGGAAGGTGTCACAGTGTGTTTGGAATATTATTCCCTACGTCAAGTATCAGAGGGGCAGCCGTGTTAGTCTGGATCTGTAAAAGCAGCAAGGAATCCTGTGGCACCTTATAGACTAACAAATATTTTGAAGCATGAGCTTTCGTGGGTGAATGCCCACTTCTTCAGATGCATGCATCTGATGAAGTGGATATTCACCCACGAAAGCTCATTCCCTATGTGAATTTGTCGTTGCTGTTGATTTTGAATTGGTGGTAAGTTGCTCTTCTTCTCCCAGCGCTAGGCACAGTTTTTTGCTCATTGTTTCTTTTGACTGAATCTCTCTTATAATTTCTGTTAATTTTTCTAAGTTACACAATAGTTTCCTGAATTGTGTTTGAAGCCTAAGTAGGAAAGAGTGTAAGGAAACAGAACACTCAAAACACATTTTTTCCAGATCCAAAAAATTTGGTCAGTCACACTTAAGCTTTCAGCAGACCTGAAAAAGAAACTTTGATTAAATCTCCAACTTTTATGATCTGGGAGGTGTTCCCCCAAATCTTCAAAGTAACAAGGGGAGTTTTGTATTTGGAATATTACCAGCAATACATGACAACTCACAAGAGGAAAGGCCTAGGGAAATGTTGTGGCTAAACAAAATATGAGATGTGGGGCAGATCAGAGTTTAGGTTAAACTGCTTTAATCTCACCATGAGGAGCATAATTGTAACATCTGAGAAGCAAACAATAGGGACAGATTACTGTATACACCTCTACCGTGATATAACGTGACCCGATATAACATGAATTCAGATATAACGCGGTAAAGCAATGTTCCGGGAGGGCAGGGCTGCGCACTCCGGTGGATCAAAGCAAGTTCAATATAATGCGGTTTCACCTATAACGCGGTAAAATTTTTGGCTCCCGAGGACAGCGTTATATCGAGGTAGAGGTGTATCTAGGAAAATGTCAGTCTCTTATTTATAAACTGAGCAAAGAACTCCTGAATACCTAAGCAAGTATAATAATTCTGCCGAAATACCCAGTTCTGCTATATGTTGTGAATACAATATATATATATGTAACAATGGCGCACAGTATAAATGCATATATTTGTGATTAATAATGTAGCACCAGGTACTTGTGGTCTCTTTGTTTCATACTCTGCACTTAGAGTATATCTTCTATTTGATGCTCTCAGCTGGTGGGGAAACAAAGGCATAAAGAGATTACATGCTTTGTCTTAAGGCCACACAAGAAATCTGGGGCACAGCCCGAATTAGAACCCAGTCCTCCTGTCACCCAGCCCGCTGCCTTAACCACAATTCCATGCCATCCTTCCTGTATAAGATCACATCCCAACTGTTCAGGTATGTGTATTTTGCCATTTATATACTGTAATGCTGGGCAATGCCATGGATACCTGTAACGAACCCCATAACACACAAATACACAGTACTAAATAAAATAAAAAGCACATTTCATTAGATACCATTATCTAGCCCTTTGATGTGGTAACATTAAAAATCAATAGGTTAATACAAATAACTGTGTGTGTGGAACCTAGCTTGATTGTGAATGAGGCGGAATATAATTCACGGTTAGAAAATGATCAACATATTAAACTTCTATTGAAAATTTTTTGGACAAGGTATCTTTTAGATTCAGCCTTCTGAAAGAAGCATCTCATATTTTAACAGTCAAATAAGCAAACCAAATTGGCGCCTCTCTTATGGTCGTGATATAATATGATATGTTTCACATCCTGGCTGAGACACCAGGGATTGCACAGCTCAAAAACAAATAAAGAAGAGTACAAATTGAACCTGGTAGCACAGAGCAAGAAAAGTGAACAATGAGCAACATGACAATTTGCAGTTTGATTGCAGCATGTACCGCAGAATGGGTTTGGAAGCAGGAGTTTTGAGCACAAATATGATTGAACCCTTTCACTGAAAGAGACTGTCTGTTCTGCCGAACATTTGCAAAGCTCTATGTGGCTGAAAATGAATAGTCCGCCATTGAAGCTGTTTGACCTTAAGCCATTCATTCAGTCTTAGCGGACAATAGGTAACAGAATATCTCCCTTGTGGAAAACAAGCATAGAAGGAAAAAAAGGAAGTTGTAACCTTTGGAATGTTCTCCAAGCATGAATGGAGTTCTCTTCAGATGGCTGGCCTCTAAAACATGGTGTCACAATGAAAGGAAAATAAATCTGTCTAATCCCTGAGCCTCTTTAGTAAGGACAGATTTTACCCACAATAACTTGAGGAAAGGCTTTGTAAATCCTTCTAAAAGGAATTTCAGTGGATATTCTTCATAAACACAAAAATCATACCCGATGTTGCACACTTTCAAATTACACATACATTAAAGAATTGTATCTGTACCATAAGTGAGCATGTAAAAGTATTTGGCATCATTAAAAAAAATTATCAGCTGTTACAACGGGCTCAATCCTGCAAACTGCTGAGCACCATAACCCTGACCCAGCAAAGCACTTCAGCACCTGCTTAACTTTAAGCATGTGAGTAGCCCCATGAAAGTCAGTCTCTTTTTCCAGATGACAAGACTGAAGCACAAAAATGCTACATCACGTGTCTAAGCTAACACAGCACGTCTGTGGTAGAACCAAGATGAGAATCAAAAGTTAGTGGACCTAATCACCTGTTTAAAGCATGTCCTTCACGCTTTGCTGGATTGAACCCAATATGTACATTTACAGTGGCTTAATGTGTTGAATTAATCCTCAAAACCCTCTCCCTCTGTTAGGTAGGGAAGTACTGTATTACCCCAATTTTATAGGTGGAAAACTGAGAAGTTCTCCAGGGCAGGAACTATTGCCTTTACTTGTGTTTGTATAGTGCTAAGTGCATTGGGGCAGTGGATCTGATTAGGGCCTCTTGGTGCTACTGTGTTATGGTCTGAAACAAAGGTCATTTTGGATCTATCTATCCAGCAAAGAAAAACCCGCAGTGGGTCCATGCCAGCCGACTCGGGCTGCGGGGCTGTTTCATTGCTGAGTAGACTTCTGGGCTCAGGCTGGAGCCTGAGCTCTGGGACCTTCCCACTCTGGAGGGTCCTACAGCAGTCCAAGCCCCGCAAGCCCGAGTCAGCTGGCTCAGGCCAGCCACAGGTTTTTCTTTGCTGTGTAGACGTACTCATAGTTAGTCAATGAAGTCAGCGAGGCCTTACTTTGCAAGCACACAGCTTAATTGTGAGAATAGGTCTAGCTGATGTAGCCGAAAATTCCGATAATCTAATCTGAGAAAAAAGAACACTTCTATGATAATATATTTCTGTTTTGCTCTCATAATTTGTAATAATGTCTACCAAAGACCAGATACACATTTAGTTATTGTATCTTGGCTTGGAAAGCAAATGCTAAATTGCTCTTACAGAAGATCCATTTATTAGATATACGAACTTACGAAAAGAACAAAACAAAACCAGAATGCATACATGGCCAATTTCATAACATCTTTGTAAAAGTTTTAAAGTTGTTGAGTGTATTGGGGGTAGGAACTAGGTGGCTAAATGTAAAAGTTTTAGCCAATTACTATTAATTCAAGTTACATTTAAAATATGTACTTGCAAATATTGTTCAGGGACAAAAAGAAATCCTAAAGCACAGAAAGCAAAGTGTCTTTTTGTAGTGCTTTGGAAAACCAAAATATACTACACAGAAGTTATATTGCTGGATCTCCTGTGATCGATTGTATTATTTTTCTGTCATTTCTACCTCAGTTTCAATCAGTTGTTTACATCAGGCTGGTTATAAGAGAAGGGCTACATTATGAAAGAGATGATGAATGACGAGTAAAGGGTTACCTGGCACAGAATAATTAAAAATTATATATGGGCCCTGGAAAACTGTGGAGCCTGGTTTTGCACAAGGCCTTCCATAGGCAAGACTACTTTTGGAGAAAGTCCAGAATAATAAAAAATACTAATGTTTTTGTCTCCAGAACATAAAGCAGGAGTCGGCAACCTTTGGCACACGGCTAACCTGAGTCAGCACCCCAAGAAACACTCCTACTCTACTACAATCCTGCATGTTACTTCTTCATCGGCCTCCTGGCTACTGCCAAGAAGCCCCCACCTCTATCTGCCTGGAAAAGTCATCCTGATTTTGATACAACCCAAAGTTTGAAGGTAGCCAGTTCATCCCTTTATAAAAATAAGGCCCATTTCTGAAATATGGATCTGCATTTTGAGCACTTCTAAAGTTTAGGGCTGTTCATTTCTGGGGTTCTTGTTCAAGATATTAGATATTATTAAATAATATACTGACATTTTATATTGCCTTGTCTATGCACTGGATAATATGAAACACAATGTTCACGTGTAAGAAAGTTTTTTATTGGTTCGGGGGGAGGGACAATAAGGGGCAAATCCTCACCCCTATGAAATGCTGTTGAGGTCTGCAGGGACCTGAGGAAAATCATGCCCAAGACTGCCACAGCAGCCTCAGGGCTGCCATCGCCCATGACTGCTGCACTCTCTCCTCCTATCATCTACACTGATCATTGGACCAGCATAGCCACGAATGTGCCAGCCCTGACTCTCTGCATCCTGTGGAAGAGCCTCTGAGCCTGGTCCCTCTGATCTCAGGTTATATTTTCCTTTGATGTACTCTAGGGATTATGGAGCCCCCTACTGACTGGATGTTGAATTTGCAGGGGATATTATGGTACTCAGTAATAAGCCAGCAGGTTCATTACGGTATCAACATATCTGGATATTTAGACTAGGTTTATCATCCTGGACTGTGAGTGATTTTCAAGAAGCTATTACTCTTAGGAAGTCTTTTTTTACCTTTAGAACAAAAACAACAAAAAACATTCTTCGTCTCATTAAATGGTATTTCATTTACACAAATGACAATGAGTTTCTTCATACAACACTTAGGAGATTTTTTTTTTAAATGCCTATAGATTTAATACATGATACACAATGCCTCCTGGAGCTTGTTATTTGAAAAGTACATCACTGAAAGGCAGTCTCAGACTCTGTTGGTCTGGCAAACAAACTTTAACCCTCAGAGCTTATGAAGAACATAAAAAACCACTTGTATCAACTGTGTTAAAATTCAGGGTGCACTGGGAGGTCAGTAAGCAGTAACCCTCTTTAACCATAAGATCCAAGTCCATAATGTTGGGAAGTAATCTGCATGAGTCTGCAGAAAAGCAAAACAAATGAAAGGGAAAAGATGTAGCTGCCATATTTGTAGGCCATGGGTTTGTTCTGGTTCAATTTGACTTTGAAAAAAAGTGTGTGTGGGTGAGGCTTATACATGGGGGGGGAGGCCAAAAAGGCATTGTTTACTCTTAAAAACCTCACTTCTCTGTGTACAAACTACTATCTTATGTTCTGAATCCATTATGGTGAAGTCTTAAAGGTGGGGAGATTCAGAAGAAAACTAGTTTTACTCTTCCCAAATGTGGAAAGTGACTTTATTCATTACAAAGAAAAAACAAAACAAAACATATTTCTGAAGAGACCAGTGCATCATGAATTACTCCTTGGGAGCAATGTACTGTTCTTGATAATATGGAATGTGGAAGATATTCAACTATTCACTGATCTCCAATGGTTTAGCCTTCTAGCGTCAGGCCTCAGAAGGATACAGAACAAGCATATCTGCTATTAACAGCTAAGTGAGATTTCCCTTTGGCTTAATAGCAGAAAGTTGTGAGTTCTTTTTTCCATGCTACCCATACATGGTTCACTGCAAAACATGTGGTATGTATGTACTTGCTCATGGATAATTATACCATGACTTCACTGATGCAGAACTATACTACTCAAAGACATTCTTCTGGTACTCAGTAGAGCTCTATGCGGCACAATATATTGTTCCAAATAAAGGAACTGTCTGTAAGCCTATGGAATGGTCCTTGACAAAGATAAGAAACAATCTCTGGCAGGATCCTAGATAATTCCACAACTGGTAATCTACACCCAAAGGACAATACAACAGTCCCTTTGCCTTAGGACATACTATATATTAAACAATCAATGGGTTCAGCATGCCTGAGTGTTAGTGATAGACTTTACATGAGCATTAACTCTAAAAGGAGTAGTTTGCATATAATACGTTCGGCATAGGAACCTGCGGCTTTCAGAATACACAGAACAATGAGTGCTGACACTTTGTTAATAAGCAATATCTGCAAATTCATCATGTCACTTTATAGTAAGTCCATCAACTAGAAAACAGGATAAATCCCTGTGATTTATGATTGTAAATATCAAATTACCTCAGATAATCCCATCCATCCCCTGAAATTTATCACTGTTACACTTTGTATTGTTTCCACAACAAATACCTTAACTGGTGCATAGTACATCTGGGGCAAAACCTGTGTGTGTTTTTGCCTGTGTTTTAGCTGAGCCTTAAAGCTAAAAAATAAAATACACTTTTAAACGGAAACCGCAAAGAAACTCTGAAAAACAACAAATAGCTTTCAAATACCCCTTTTTTCAGAGTTTTCTTCTGTCTTATCCAGAAGAGGGAATTTTGGTAGCCTCACTCAGCAGTTGCTTGTCACTTTCTGTTATTAACAAATCTGTATTTCAATTAAACCAATACAGCCAATTTTATAAGTTCTGCCACACCACTATTCAAAAGACAAGAGATCTGAGGCTTCCACTCACACATTTAAAGGCCAAAGTTGTTTTTCCCCCTTCTCATTTAAATCAGGTTTGATGCTCACTTCCACTTTTCAGCCTCTAATTTAAATCTCAAAAGACAAACTCCAATTAAACAGTCTGTACGCAGACTTGGCCAAAACAAGACATGGATCTTCTGTGTTGCTACACCCCCCAGCCCCATTCTCTAGCTTTTCTGTTTTATAATCAATGGGTGTCACACAAGGTCTGCCTTTCAGAATGTCTGTCTCAGTGTGCTGCCCTCACCTCTTACTTAAATGCAAGCAACAGAGCCTTTTATGGCTTTGATGCAGCAATGCTTCCTTCTATTTCTCAATACCTGTCACTTTACTCCCCCCCCCTTTTTATAACTTGTACGCACAGCATATGGCTTCTCCTCTTAGTCAAAACTAAACCATCTAATTAATTCAGTCTCAGCACAGTTCAATAACAGGCCTCACACATGCTATGTACTTCAAGATGCTTTCAGTATCCTACAGCATCAATCACAGGACCGAATGCAAAGATTTTGGCTAATCACGTACATCATAAAGCTGTTAGGCCTAGAGACTTTCTCAAATAAAATCTGGATCTGGAGCCATGTTCTGAACTCTCCAAAGTTCAGAGATGTTCTGATCTGGGGCCAGGAACCATTTGCAAAATGCCAAAACCCTTCTTTCCCCAAAACTGAGAGGTATGCAGAAATTAAATTTTAGTTCAGACTCATCTCTTTTTATGCTGCTCTCATTGAAGTCAACGGGAATGCTGATGATGACTTCAGTGAGAGAAGGATGATGCATAGTAGTGAAGGATGGTAGGCACTAATTAAGACAAAGAAATAAAGGGACCTCGTGTTTACTAAACATCACTCCTGCTTAGATAGTGTTAATTTTTAGGGCCAGATTCTGTTACCTTATGTTCACTAGCACCTTACTCTGAAAATACCATCAGGTACTGGTTAGCATAAGTAAAGGTGAAGGATGTAGCCATTAAACACTGATGAGGGCATTATGGATGAGTTAGATGGAAAGGTTCAGATTGCAGTGGTCACCATTAAAAAGTTAACATTTATTGACAGTTACATACGCATTTAGCACTGATGTATTATTGGCATCTGAGACAGTTGTTTTTTATTCTAAGCAGGAGTAGAAAAAATGTATGCCAGCAGTCTGACAGTTGTAGACAAATACTGACCTTTAACACCAGCAGCTGTCCTTTCTCCCCATTTTCCACAGGGAAATTGATTCAATATAATAATAAACTGAATTTATCCACCTCTGAAAGATATATAGTATAATCACTGGGCCAGATTCTGCCATCAGATTCCACGCAGCTCAAACTGACTTCTGGGGAATTTCAGACACGTGCCTGAAGGCAGAACTTCAGCCATGGGGACTTTGCTGCCATTTGGAAGCCAAACCTATCATCAAACAGACTTCAGGTAACTTTAAAAATATACCTTCTTGTATTCTTCCCAATCCATTACACTAACGTCTGAGGTCATCTCTCTCCCTTGCATTTGACACTAGCAACAGGAGAGGTTCGAAAGCCTACAAGTTAATGCAAGAAGTCAGAAGTGCTGCTGTTCATATTTCTATGAGCAAACAGAAAATTGCAGAGCAACCTACCAAATAAAATGCACTGAATAGAAAGGAAAATCATTGGCACACCTGGGGAGCAGTGCTTCACACACTACTAGAAGAAGCAGCGACTGAGGATTTCAAAGAGGGACACAGCTTTTTGTTATGACGCTTGCAGGCTGTTTCCCACTGTTCTGGAGGAAAATTTCAGAGGTTCTCAAATGGCCTGCTGTATTAGCATGTCAGCACTTGTGCAACTAAATCCTTTTCTGAGGGCTTTGGAATTCATCCATTACAATTCTCTCTCTTCTGGAAACTGGCATGCCAACTTTTTTATTGTGTGTAAAACATTAACCTTATTTGAAGGAAGATATTGGCTCCAGTCAGGGGAAAAGACAGATGTGTAGTTTAGGTGTTTTAACTGGGTTAACAGCTTTAGATTCTGAGGAAAGCTAGTATAAATCAGGTAATCAGTGGTGCACTAATAAATTTGTACCAATTTTTTGTTGAAAAGGTGCTAGTTATCAATGTCTGAACGCTTCTACAGTGTTGGCACAGTATATTTACTATGCTAGTTCTATGCATTACACATAGACCTTCAGTTTGGGGTAACCATGGTGGGGAGAACAAAGCCAAATCCTAGTAGCCAATGAGACAGCTTTCATGAGTGAGAGCAGCAGGATTCTATCGCATATGTTTCACTTAGGACCAGATCCTTACCTGGTGTAAACTGCCACTGCCCTGTGGAGTTCAGTGGAGCAACGCCAATTCATGCCAAATGAGAATCTGGCTGTCAGCACTGAGATACCAAAGTTAAGCCAGTTAAAAATGTCCCATATTATCCCTTCATCCTATTACTTTTAACTTCTAACACTTCCCCTGCAGAAAAAATTGCTTCCTAAGGATATTTTATCCTATACTACAATATTTCTGTTTTATAAATATTTATAGAATATTATCCTATACTACTATATTTCTGTTTTATAGAAGGAATATATTTGTTTCAAATACACTTGCTCTGTACTTACACCAAGACACCCATCAGTAATTTTTTTAGTTTGACAATCATGAAAATACAAGTAATTCCCAGTCCTAACAAGGCATCTTCCTCACTCCAACCTTTTGGTCTTGTATCTAAGAACTAATGCTGTGCTTCCACAGGGAAATGGGGAAAAAAATGAGAATTCCCGTAGACCCAAGATAAAATTTCAAAACTCCACACCTCAAAATACAGAGGTTTCTGGAGACCTTTGGAGTCTCTCAAGGGAAAAAAGATGAAGGGTGAGCTGATGACTTCCTTAGTCTCTGCGTTTTTTCCTCTTTGCTCATTCTTCAAAGGACTCCATTTTGACTGTTCTTTTCCCTCTCTCCCTCCCCTCTTTGCAGTTGCTTTTCTGTTCCTTATTGGCTATCTCTGCAAATTGCTTCTGTCACCTCTTTCTTTTAGTCTCTAAAGCTAAGATCCACAACCCCGGAAACGTTTCGTACTGTACTGCATTAATCAAAGTCCACATGATGGACACCATCTTCGCTGGTAGACCAAGGATTGAACTAGAGACTGCCCGAATTAAAAGAGCAAGCTGCTATAGCCCATCTCTGCAGCTGGAGCTGTACAGAACCAGAATTTCCTGTGGTCTGGCATTAAAAAAGAAATTTTGAAATTTCCTACAAAACAAAAAAATCTGAAAATTTCTTCTTCAGAACTATTGATAAATTTCATTTAGTTGTGATTCATTTTTAAAAATGTTTTACAACATTAAATATCAATGAAATAGAATATACTATTAAATTTAATACTGTAGTATACAAGTCAAAATGAAATTAATCAAAAAGAAACATTTCAATACTATTGTAACCATTCATTTAGTCCTTTTCTTCAATGAAAAATGTTGTTGAAAAAGACACATCCCTGAGAAATGTTTAGATTTTGAAAAAACTGCATCATTTCATGGAAAACTGCTCTGTCTACATTTTTTTTTGACTGGCTGTACTCACATCCTCCCTGGACTGGGCACCGAGAGGGGCATATAACCAGATGCTAACCAGACATCAATGGGAGAAAGATCCAGACCCAGTCCAATGTGGGAACTGTGGAAGTGTTGCAGGAGTACTGGGTTAGTACATGCTGTGAAGTTGTACCTTATGTTTTGCAATGCCTCTAGCAAAGCAAACAAAATGTCTGAAATTCAGTTCAAATATATTTATGAAGAGCAAATATGCTCCCTTTTACACTCAGCGTTTTTAATCTTCTAGGCTTCAATGACACTGATATCTTTAGCATACTGTTAAAACACCACATTTCTTTTAGCAATACGTGCAGTATGCATGCCATACAGGTCTGCTTGAATGGAGCTCACTGCAGGATTAAGATCTTACAACTTGACAATAAAAAAAAAGTTTACAGTATTTATAAAATATCAAAACTGAGATATCAGTGTTTTATCCCCATGTCAATTAGTCCTGTGAGAAACTGTATAAGGTAGTTCCTACACATACTAACTGACTTCCCTTGTTTTAGCAATCACTCTTTAAATGCTCTGGCCTAACCAACATTTGAATGGATAACTGAGCCACTTTATTAGCTACTCATCTATTTTCTTATGACACTGATGTATTTAGAAAATTAGCTGTAATAAATTTATAGCTGGAATTTACTGGATACAAGTCTACTGAAGATTAGAGGGAACTGGAATAACCACTGTTATTTTATTATTACCACAGTTATTAATTAAAGAGTAAATGTAGAAGGTGCAGTGTGATATTTGAATCACAAAAGTTAGGTGTCATTGATGTCTCATTGAAGCCATAAGGTCTCATGAAATCAATGGGACTGTTCACATTAGTAAGGCAAGGAGGATTAATCATAAGCAATTTGGTCTGGAATTCTCAAAGGGGTCTAGAAATCAACACTCCATTGAAATCCACTGGGAGCCGCATGTTTAACTGCCCTTAGAGGCTTTTCTGAAAATCCCACCCTTAAAGGTAACTGGCAAATAAGCCCATTGAAAACATATGAAAACTCTTGAGAAAAATACTTTCTTCATAAAATAAACAATGGATTTTAAGAAAAAATTAAGCATCATATATTACAGAAATTGCAGGTAAAGCTGTAGCAGTAATATTCTACATTCATTACGGAAAGGGCCAACCCACAAGTCCAGATAAGAATATGTCCCCAAGCATTGGTGCAGTTGAAAACTAAACCTACATTCTCTTTATGAAATCCATATGTAGCACTGAGAACTGGTGAAACACATCACTCTGGCTTTGTGCCTATCAATAAGCCCTTCTCAAATATTTTAGATCATCTAAACTCTTTAATGCACAGTATAGATTTTAAAAGGCTAACCTCAAATGAGTTACAATGGCCAATACGGATATAACTAGTACAGAGTGTTTCCTTAAAATCTTGCCATTGACCAATAAAAAAAAGTTTAAATACTATTTGCTAAATGAGTTATTGTTTTCTATTTTAAGTACAGGGGGTACGTCAAATACTGTAAATACCATATGACAGTAAATGCAAAGTTTTTAAGGCACCTATTCTACACATACTAATTAAATACATTTAGTTCATTTATAACCTGGAAATGTTTGAGCCTAACTATTTTATCAAAAGGGAGAAAGAAAGGAACAATGAAACTGACAATTAGTGGGGGAACGCTCAGATGTGTGTGAGACAGACCCTTTACCAGCGTCAGAGCTCACTCTCACAGGCTGTAAGAATGAACACAGACATTTCCACTTTCAGAACTACATGAAAAACTCATTTATTTCATTTAGCTCTCCTTCAGCTGACAGACAGACATCACCATCTCTGGTATGTAAATCTCAAAGGATAAATGAAGTTCCATAATGATATGTACATTTCTGGCCAAAGATGCTAGAATCACCAGATTTCCAGGAAAGGTAAGAGGCACCCGGGGACCATTAGACAAGAGATGTCTTGTGCCAAGAACAAGAACTTTCACCTAGCTAGAATTTTGTTTCAGCCACTTTCAGCTATCCTTTGGCAGTTTACCAGCATAATTATGCCATCATTCAAATTTACATGCAAAGCCAAGTAAATATCGGGGTCATCAAATGTATCTCAGATTGTACCATATAATGTTTTGCAGCAGGCACAGCACATAAACTTTGAAGAGTTTGTATAAGACGGGCAACCTGTGGCCAACAGAGCTCAGATGCCATGGTGATGGGCACAGTATAAAAACCTCTACAGATGGACAGAACATTAGAATTGGCCATATCAGGATTGGAATAGAACCTAATCAGAACTGACAAGTCAAAGGTAAACCAGGTTAGAGTGTCCCCAGATTGACAGGCATATGTATTCATGTCATGGTATAAACCCCCACTCTGAACCTTAGTGTCCAAAAGATGGGGTACCAGCATGAATACCTCTAAGCTCAATTACCAGCTTAGTACTTGTAGTGCTGCCACCAACCAGGAATTTCAGTGCCTGGTACACTCTGGTCCCCCCAAAACCTTGCCCGGGGATCCCCAAGACCCAGTCCCTCTGGATCTTAACACAAGGAAAGTAAACCCTTTCCCTCACCGTTGCCTCTCCCAGGCTTCCCCTCCCTGGCTTCCCCTGGAAGATCACTGTGATTCAAACTCCTTGAATCTTAAAACAGAGAGGAAAATTCACCTTCCCCCCTCCTTCTCTCTCCCCCCTCCCAGACTCTCCCTGAGAGAGAAAGTAATCCTAACACAGATAGAAATTAACCTCTCTCTCCCCCTTCCCTTCTTTCTCCCCACCAATTCCCTGGTGGATCCAGACCCAGTCCCCTGGGGTCTCACCAGAATAAAAAAAAATCAGGTTCTTAACCAAGAAAAGCTTTTAATTAAAGAAAGAAAAAACAGTAAAACTTATCTTTGTAAATTTAAGATGGAATATGTTACAGGGTCTTTCAGCTATAGACACTGGGAACACCCTCCCAGCCTAAGTATACAAGTACAAATTAAAATCCTTTCAGCAAAATACAAATTTGAACTCCTCCCAGCCAAATACACATTTGCAAATAAAGAAAACAAACATAAGCCTAACTCGCCTTATCACCTAGTACGTACTATTTTGAATCTATAAGAACCTGTATCAGGGAGATTGGAGAGAAACCTGGTTGTATGTCTGGTCACTCTCAGAACCCAGAGAGAACAACAACCAAAATCTAACAGCACACACACAAACTTCCCTCCCTCAAGATTTGAAAGTATCCTGTCCCCTGATTGGTCCTCTGGTCAGGTGACAGCCAGGCTCACTGATCTTGTTAACCCTTTACAGGCAAAAGAGACATGAAGTACTCCTCTTCTATTAACCCTTAACTATCTGTTTATGACAATTCAGATGTATCCAAAGGTTAGAGGACAGTAGGAATGATCGTTCACTTTTATTTATCAGTATATTACACTTTATACTCTGTGGCGTGGCCAGCACAAAAGAATGAATGGAATTATTTTGTGGTAAATGTTCTAGGACAGAAATACTACTGAGGGGCCTGATTCTGTTGCGCTTACACTGAATAATTCCTTTCAATAGACAACTTGTGTAGGAAGACACTATTCAATATGAGAAACAGAAGCCATAGTTGAGTACTGGAGATAATAAGCCTTTATGATTATCTTTCCTAGAGGAGACAGAAGCTTTGATAAGGAATAAATTGGGGGAGTGAGAATAGATAGTTCACAGTTTACGGAGAGCAGTTACTTTCCCCTCCTAACTTTCAGACAGCTAGCCTGAACAAAATGGTGACAGATTTCCTTGACGAAACATGAAAAATGCTATGACAGAAATGAAAATACTGTATTCATGTATCATTGAAACCCATGCATGAGTTTATAGTCCCCAAGTATTCCAGGAAGCGTTACAAATCCACAGCCTGTTCCCAAGTCCTAGATTTTGCATCTGGATCTCAGAGATGCACATTTCAGGAGGCTCAGGAGGGCTAATTATTCCAGCAAGTGCATGGAAAAAATAATACTCTAAGAATTTGCTTTGATATGCATGAATTAGATGACAGAATAAGAAAAACTGGTGAAATGAGCTAAACCTTCATACGCTGGGTCAACCCGTGCCCCACTGGGGGGATTTCTCACAATAAATTAGATAAAGATATTTAGCCTATCACACCTTTTGGAGGGTGGCAAAATCCAAATAAAGAAATGTTTTTGCACGACAGCAGCTGATAGAACCAGAATTATATATCACAGATTATTTAAGCAATTTGCAGTGATTTGCATGTCTCGATCTCAGAGCGTTTACAGGTAAAGTTCTCTCCTCCAAAACAAACAGTGAATTTTGATTTCAGTATACTTCTCCCTCCAATTTGCAAGGATTTTCCATTGATATCTATGAAAACACGGCACACGCAAGAAAAAAATAACACAGAAATTGTTGACAAAGAGCAATTTCTTGCAATAAAATCCTTACTGAATTAGTTTTAAGTATCTTTGGAGTCCATTAATACCTGAGAGGAGGTGAATGCAAATTGCAACCTTCAGACTCAATCTTTTGAAGCTACACCCAGAGGAGAGAATCACTGCCTGCTGATTACCTATTCTCTGATTCTAAAGATCTAAGGCCCACACTGTATAAAGGAGAGATTGACCTTTTCATGTTGTGCTTATCTGAGCAAAAGCTGTTATGAACTTGTAACTACAGGAAAACCCCTGTGCGGGGTCTGAAGGACTGATCACCTACCAGAGCCCTTGCTGTAGTAGGGTCTGATCCCTGGTGAGGTTATTAGCATGTGTGTAGATTCTATTATTGTTTATGCTTTCTCTTTAGAGCTTTCACCTTAAAATAAATGTGCTTGCTTAAAAAGAACTGTGTGGTAATTTATAAGTCTGGGCAATTATGCTGTTTACAGTCTCCGAAGAGAAAGCAAAGCACAGACGCTGTCTGCTAGGCTCTCTGGCTTGCTTGGAATAAATCAGTGCAGGCAGAGAACTGTACAGCCTGGAAAACTCCCCATGAGAAGGGAGAAAGAAATGGGTCTCTGCCCTAGAGAGGAAAAAGCTAGAGAGCTGGAAGCATGAGAGAGAGGCCACCAGTGGCCTCTGTGTAGTTGCCCTGAACTGTCACAAAATATCTTTCACTGTAGGTATCTAGGAGAAAAAGGTTTCCAAAGTGCGGTTAGAGCATTAATTTATTATGTACTAAATACAATTTTTGGATAATAACTTGCAATAAACCAAGATTATTGATATACCAATAAACAATGAGACAAGATGATGTTCAGTTTATGGATCCCATTTTAGTAATGCACATCTAATGATGCATGACTAAGTTATTACAGTAAGATTGTTAATCATACAGTTTAGACAACCATAAACATAGAACAAACGGTGCTGGCCCTTTAAAATTTCTTCTATCCCACTAAAAGGGGGTGTTCTTTTTTATGTGTGGGCTTGTTTTTAAGAAACTCATGAATCAGTAGATTTCACCCTGAAGAACAGGAGGAATTTTAAAGGGGAAGGAATGTAAGGTATGTATTTACACTTGCAATAAATGTCCTTTAGTCATTATTCTTATAAGAAGATAAAAGTCCTGTTTGTAAATCCAATGAACGGAGACTTTCCTTTAGCTTACATGGCAGAGTTGTGAATGTCTTTAGTTCAATCCCCTGTGTTGGATAGGCGGGGTATAGTGGACAATTATCATGTCTGAACATATAGCATACAGCCATAGAACTTACAGAGTAGACTGAGCACAGCTGTACTTCTTTTTTGGGTGGCTGGTGATATACAAATAGGAGAAGGCAAGGACATGCCAATTAAACCAGCTGGATAAACCATGACATGCCAAATAAAACAAACGGTATAAATAAAGATTACTGTTCCTCGAATGATTTTTCAAGTAGTCTTATAAAAATCAAGGTGCAATATAGACTGTTGTACATAGAGGGCCAGATCCCTCTGTGATGTAAACAGAGGAGCTCTACCAATTTACATCAGCTGAGTATCTAGTCTACATCTTTTATTCAGTGGTAAAAGTAGCTACAAATCAATCTCCGGAGCTAAAGATGAAAGCCTAATTGAAAAATAAGCAGCATCTTTTTAATAAGAAGTGTTAGAGTTTAAAGAAATTGGAAGAGATATTTCAGCACTAAGTAGCACATTCCATGCACTATGATTACCTCTAAGTAAATGAAATGCAGTAGCAGCTACATTACAGTATTTTAAAATAATCATTAATAACATCACTTTTAAGGAGCATGCCTCACCCACCATCAAGGCATTTTGGGTATTGGACAATGTCAAAACAGCTTTAAAATGACAACAACAAAATGACAATAAGAAAACCACTCCTCTGTCTAAATAACAACCTGGGATAGGAGGATGGGAAGGTGGTTCAACACAAAAGAAAAGGAAAAGAGTAATTTTTAAAGAAAAACAAAGGCAAAGATAGGAAGTATTAAAAATCACGTCTCACAGAGAGTTTTAAGGCAGTCACAACAGAGGAGTAGTTTATTAGTTACCATTAAAGTCTGTGCAAAATTGAGCCCTAAGTTATGGTGCAGAATGAAGACGCTGGAACCATAATGGTGGAACAATCTGCCTGCAGTGGATGCTATCCTGATTACTCTTCCCCGCTGAGTACTGGGGTAAGGACCAGACAGAATCTGTCCCACAAGGATTATGTTATTGAATTTTTCATTTGTGAATTCATTTAATTATTTTATTGCATGATTCTCTTTTTCAGAAGCAATGGAGCATATTCCAATGTTCCACTAAAGGGTATGTCTACACTGCAACGGAAGACCATTCTTCAGCCCAGGCTCAAGCCCAACCCCCCGGCATTTACACTGAAATTGTACTAACTCAGGGCGTGGCCCCAGGGTCCTAATACCCTGCAAGGCTGGAGGGCCTGAGCTTGAGTTAAACTGTGACCTAGGATGCGAGTCCTATTGCTTTGCAGTGTAGACACAGCCCCACTTGACTTCGGCCCTGGGAGCCAGCCAGAAGTATCCCACAATTTCACAGGACAACTTCCTTAGTCCTGTCTGTCCCAACGATCTGCAATTCCCTCGACTGAAAATGGAAGCCAACTTCCCCCGGTTTGTAAATGGCAGCTCAGGTCAGCATTACTCCATTCTCTTCTGATCACTGAACTGCAAGCACACTGTCAATGGAGAGCAAACCTATCAAGCCTTTTGCAAAGCAAGTTGCTTCCTGGTTGTATGCAGGGCAGGCAATAAAGTCTTCCCACAGTGCACCATGGCCTTAGGGCTAGAGTGGTCACATTTCAGGGGGCGGGGCATGCTAGGGATTCTGGGATCTAGATACTTTGTTCGTGTCTGTGTACTCCAGTGTGGATGCTGGAGCACTAGTTTGAGCATGGGTTAGAAAAGTCTTAATGTACGTTTAAAATACCCTAACATGGATCAGCTGACTCGAGTCCCTCTAACTTTGGGCTTACATTGCAGCGTAGACTAGTGGCATGCTTGATTGCAGGCTCTTAAAGGAGATGAGATGCTGTGAGTATCCCAGCACAGGACACAATCTTACAGGGAGGAACATGCTAACCATTGCCAAATATTTGAAAAGTATGAGCTTCAGGCCTGGTCTACACTATGCGTTTAAAGCAATTTTACCAGCGTTAAATCGATTTAACGCTGTACCCGTCCACACAATGAGGCCCTTTATATCGATCTAAAGGGCTCTTTAAATCGGTTTCTGTACTCCTCCCCAACGAGAGGAGTAGCGCTAAAATCGGTATTACCATATCGGATTAGGGTTAGTGTGGCCGCAAATTGACGATATTGGCCTAACGGCGGTATCCCACAGTGCTCCACTGTGACCGCTCTGGACAGCAATCTGAACTCGGATGCAGTGGCCAGGTAGACAGGAAAAGCCCCGCGAACTTTTGAATTGCATTTCCTGTTTGTCCAGCGTGGAGCTCTGATCAGCACAGGTGGCGATGCAGTCCCAATTCCAAAAAGAGCTCCAGCATGGACTGTGTGGGAGATACTGGATCTGACTGCTGTATGGGGAGACAAATCTGTTCTATCAGAGCTCCGTTACAGAAGACGAAATGACAAAGCATTTGAAAAAAATCTCCAGGCTATGATACAGAGTCCACAGCACAGTGCTGCGTACCATGCATAACAGAAAGCCAAAGAATCAAATGGACGCTCATGGAGGGAGCGAAGGAGTACCGAGGACTCCAGCTATCCCACAGTCCCTGCAGTCTCCGAAAATCATTTGCATTCTTGGCTGAGCTCCCAATGCCTGTAGGGTCAAACGCATTGTCCAGGGTGGTTCAGGGTCTATCTCATCAATTTACCCCCTCTCCCTCTCCATGATAGAAAAGGGGGAAAAATCGTTTATTGACTTTTTTATATGTCACCCTATGTATACTGCATGCTGCTGGTAGAAACAGTGCTGCAGCAGTAAACAGTAGCATCCTCTCTCCTCCCCTCCCCGGTGGCAGACAGTACAGTGCAGTAGGACTGATAGCCGTCCTCGTCATGAGCCCATGAGTGCTCCTGGCTGGGCTCAGGTGAGGCCAGCAGGGGGCGCCTGGGTAAAAATAGGAATGATTCCCGGTCATTCCCAGTAGATGGTACAGAACAGCTGGTTACCGTCCTCATCATAGCAACATCCATCAGCCCCCTCCCTTTCATGTGTAAAGAAAAGATTCTGTACTCCCTGGACTATCATAGCAGTGGGATGCTGGGCTCCTCTCCCCCACACCACTTAACATCCTGCCTGGACTATCATAGCAGCTGGAGGCTGCCTCCCCCTTATTTTATCTCACTAACAAGTCAGTGTTTCTTAATCCTGAATTCTTTATTACTTCATCACAAAAATGGGGGGGGGGGACACTGCCATGGTAGCCCAGGAAAGTTGAGGGAGGAGGGAAGCAACGGGTGGGGTTGTTGCAGGGGCACCCCCCGTGAATGGCATGCAACTCATCATTTCTGCGGGATCTGACACGGAGCGGCTGTGCTCTCTGGTTCTCTGGTACACTGGTTCTCTAGTGCACTTGCCCCACATTCTAGGCAGGACTGACTCTATTTTTAGATACCATAAAGGAGGGATTAACTCGAGGAGTCATTCCCATTTTTGTCTTTGCGCTCCCGGCGAACCTCAGCCAGGGGCACCCATGATAGCAGCAGACAGTACAGAACGACAGATAACCGTCATCTCATCACCAATTTACAATGGCACAGCAGATGGTACAGAACGACTGATAACCGTCTCTGCTATCATGCAAAGGCAAATGAATGCTGCTGTGTAGCGCTGCAGTATCGCCTCTGTCAGCGGCATCCAGTACACATACGGTAACAGTGACAAAAGGCAAAACAGGCTCCATGGTTGCCATGCTATGGCGTCTGCCAGGGCAATCCAGGGAAAAAGGGTGCGAAATGATTGTCTGCTGTTGCTTTCCTGGAGGAAGGAATGAGTGACGACATTTACCCAGAACCACCCGCGACAATGATTTTTACCCCATCAGGCACTGGGATCTCAACCCAGAATTCCAAGGGCGGGGGAGACTGCGGGAACTATGGGATAGCTACGGAATAGCTACCCACAGTGCAACGCTCCAGAAATCGACGCCAGCCTTGGACCATGGACGCACGCCACCGAATTAATGTGCTTAGTGTGGCCGCGTGCACACGACTTTATACAATCTGTTTTACAAAACTCGTTTATGTAAAATCGGAATAATCCCGTAGTGTAGACGTACCTTCAGGGTGGGAGAGAAGCTGTTTAAGTTGATCCAAGGGAATATAAATAGGAGCGGCATAGCAGAGAGGTGTTATTAGTGTTATTTATAGAACTTCTTCTGTAATAATATAGGTTTCAAAGTGGTAGCCATGTTAGTCTGTATCAGCAAAAAGAACGAGGTGCCACAAGGATTCCTCATTCTTTTTGTAATACTGTATATGCACTAAATTATCCCACATTTACATAGCAAACTCCTTACAAATTCTTCTCTTATTTTTCCTTGATGAGAGAAATTCTTTCCAAATGATATCCTACCTCAACCCCCTCTTTGAATAAGATTACTTGGATGGAGAAAATCCAGACAACTGGAATTCTGGGTTATTAAAATCAATATTCTTTGATGAACATTAGGTCTGGACCATATTGAAGTCAGTTATAATGCACAGACAATCATATACAACATTTCCAATAATAATCCAAATACAGCTTTTCATCTATAATGAATTATGGAATAGTTCCTCTAAATCATCTGTATGGAGTTGGCACTGATAGCGCCAATTTAAAAAAAAGTGCTAGTTTTGAGCTTCAAATTGATATTTTAGTCTGATAAATTAAAATCCAATATTAGCCAATAAGATACTAACCACACAAAAGCACACATTTTTCCTGACCGTTTTCTCCTTTTTGTCTGAGGTCTGATCGGCTGCCACCACAGCTCATGCAAGAGCAACACAAGCTAATGACAAGAGCCAAAGATGACATTTTGGAGAACTAAATAACCTTTCCAAACAAATGAGCAATGGGGCCCAAGGTAACGAATGTAATTAGAGAGGTTCAAAGCATCCTCTCCCTGGAAATACCTGGAGGAGAGAGCCTGGGAAAAAGAAACTTTGCCCAAACTGTTTTCTCTCCTGTGGAATGAACAGAAGGTTCTGTCCCTAAGCTCCACAGATCTCTGAGTTCCACATGGATAGCACGGGAAGCTGCCTCAGGCAACAGATGCCTGTGCAATCTGCATGTAATCACTCTCTGCATTGGCTCTTCCTTCCCATCCACATGGCAGTGCAGATCAGTTACAGCCAAGCAACCATGGTTTCCCCAGCTGTGGCAACTTAGGCTCACAGGATCCCTCATTAAAGGAGTTGTGTGTGTCTTGCTTCAACCCCAGTTTCCCTCTGAGCAGATTTTTCACTATCAGGGGCCTAGCACACTGTGTTATGGCAGCAGAATCCAGGACCACTCAGAGCTGAATTTAGCTCTCCGACCATTAAACATTGATTCTACAGCTCTCCAAGCACAACTGCCAAAATCATTGTGTGTCCACCCTTTCTCTATCCTCCGTATTATGCATACGACCACATGAGAAAAACACTAGGTCACTCTTAAATCCTTGTCTCCTGTGCTACTGAAAGCATCATGGAGACAAATCACCAAACTGAACCAGTATATAGGGAGATTTGTTATTATTAGGACTGTTGATTAATCAAAGTTAACTCAAACGATTAACTCAACAAAAGTAATCGCAATTTTAATCACACCGTTAAACAACAGAATACCATTTGAAATATATTATATATTTTTGGATGTTTTTCTACATTTTCAAATATATGTCTTCTGTTCTGTTTTACTCACATTCTGCCATATATTTCATGTTATAGCAGTCTCAGATGATGACCCAGCACATGTTGTTCGTTTTAGGCACACTTTCACTACAGATTTGACAAAACACGAAAAAAGGTACTAATGTGAGGTTTCTAAAGATAGCTACAGCATTTGACCCAAGGTTTAAGAATCTGAAGTGTCTTCCAAAATCTGAGAGGGATGAGGTAGGTGTGGAGCATCCTTTCAGAAGTCTTAAGAGAGCAACACTCCGATGTGGAATCTATAGAATCTGAACCACTAAAAAAGAAAATCAACCTTCTGCTAGTGGCATCTGACTCAGATGATGAAAATGAACATGTGTTGGTCATCATTGCTTTGGATTGTTATCGAGCAAAACCAGTCATCAGCATGGACACGTGCCCTCTGGAATGGTGGATGGAGCATGACGGGACAAATGAATCTTTATCGCACTTGGCATGTAAATATCTTGTGACACCACCTATAGCAGTGCCATGCGAATGCCTGTTCTCACTTTCAGGTGACACTGTAAACAAGAAGCGGTTAGCATTATCTCCTGCAAACGTAAACAAACTTGTTTGTCTAAGCGATTGGCTGAACAAGAAAGAGGACTGAGTGGATTTGTAGGCTCTAAAGTTTTACATTGTTTTATTTTTGAATATAGTTTTTTTTGTATATAATTCTACATTTGTGAGTTTAACTTTCATGATAAAGAGACTGCACCACAGTACTTGTATTAAGTGAACTGAAAAATACTACTGCTTGTGTTTTTTACAGTGAAAATATTTGTAATTAAAAATAAATATAAAATGAGGACTGTATACTTTGTATTCTGTGTTATAACCGAAAACAATATATCTGAAAATGTAGAAAACATCCAAAAATATTTAAATTATATTGTGTTCTATTATTGTTTAACAGTGTGATTAATCTCATGATTAATCATGATTAATTGTTTTAATCGCTTGACAGCCCTAGTTATTATAGGTGGGGTTGGAAGCACAACTTATTATCAAGGTTGGCCAACACTTAACCATTACAAGACCCTGTTTTCAGTTGCTTAAACCTGGCCAAAAGTTAACCATTTGGGTTATAATTTCCCATGCTGAGTGTCTGCCTCAGTCTGATTATCTGGGGAAAAATCACAGCCAAATTGGCCCAGCTGTTTCTGAGAAAAAGCCATGGGAAAAATAAACTGTTGGGGGAAAGAGGAGGGGTCCACCCTGGTGAAAAGTGGATGGGCTAGGCCCATTCACTTTCAAAAAGTGGGAGGACTGTGGCCCTCCTGGTTCCAGCGCCACTGATCCTGCTGTGAAATGGAAACTGGGACTGGAGGCTAGCAGGCAGAGAGCAGGAAACAGAGATGGGTTGAAGGACTGGGAGCTGGTGGGGGAGACTGCAACTTGCTTGAGTGAAGAGACTGGGACTGAGAACCAGTGCGAGGGAAGGGGGGAAGCAGGGAAGGAGATAGGTCTAACAAGGTCTCAGGGTGAAGGGGAGAACTGGGACTGGCCAGGAAAAGAGAGACTGGGACAAGGAGCTAGGGTGTGGGGAGGACACTGAGACTGGACAAGGAACTCAGGGAGGGAGACTGGCACTGACAGCCTGTGAGGACAGCAAATGTGGATGGGGCAACCAGAGGCCAGACAGGGGGAGACAGATCAGATGAGGAGCCAGGAGTGGGAGTGACTAGGCAAGGAAACTAGGACTGGGAATGAGGGAAAGACTGGGGTGGTGTGCAAAGAGGTGAGACTAGGACATGTGCAAGGACACTGAGACTGGAATGAGAAACCTGAAGTGTGGGACAAAGTGAGGAGAATGGGACTCAGAATGAGGAGCAAAGGGTGGGGAAGAAACAAGACTGGGACAAGGAGAAGTTGAAAGAAATGGAGCAGAAGGGGGAATGAACAGAAGAGTCTGTGTCCACTAGAACACCCCACGCTTCCAGAGCCTGGAATGGTGCCCAAGGTTCCTGAGTCTCAGCATTCCTCCACTGTAAGCAATTACCTGTGAAACCCCCTGGCAAAAGTATCCTATATCCCCTATAGCGCTGGCCCATGTAAAGGGTGGTAATCTACTCCACTAACTCCACTTGCTACTCCTCTAACTCAACTTGCGGACATCTGTGTGGCGGATTCTAAAGGTTCCAACCCTGCTGATGACCCATGTGAGTGTCAAGATGATGCCACATGACAGAATTTTTGTTTTTTCAGTTTGCTCTTTAAAAACTAGGGAATCACACACATAACGTGTATTAAAAAAAACATTAACATTGCATAGTCAAGCACTCACAATTTAGGAAATGCCAGAATTAAATTTAGTCCCATCATGCATATACTTTGCAATGTAGTCTTTAATTACGTGATCAAATACTACTTTTCCCACAAGCCCCCAGCTTATTTAGTGCACAGGATGGACCTGCTCTGGAGATGAATCAAGGGTGCGTAGTGAAGTAGGACTCCTGCTTTATTTGTTGCGGAACTTATAGTGTGTAGTCAATGATGCAGGAGATTGCAGGAAGAGAAAGAGTGATCTCATAGCTGAGGCATATGAATGTTGCTCGGAAGAACTGGATTCTATCCCTGCCTATGGCACAGAGTTTCTGTGTGATGCTGGGCAAGTGACTTAAATCAAGATGCCACTAACTGTGTGTTCATTTTCTGTGTACCTGCCTTGATAATCTGGAGTCTGATTTACAGAAGTGCTGAGCACTCACTGTTCTGACTGACGTCAATGGGAGCTATGCTTTGAACATATCAAATACTATATAATGCTAAATATGCTGAAAAATCACATCCTAGGTGTCTCAAATTGGGCAAACAAAATTAGTAGATACTGTTGATCTTAATCATATTGTGTCTCAGTTTCCCATCTTTAAAATGGGGATAATAATTGTCACATTCTAGGATGCAATCCAGACTCATGAGGAGTTCTCACTGTCTGCCCCATAACCCTGGGTGCCTTGCAATGCTTTGCAGTTGTAACTTCCAACCTGGGCTGCTCACAACCAGTCTACCAGTATGCCAGTCACACCCTGAGTGTCTGTCTGCAAGACAGCCCTGGGTCAGCATCTCTGACCCCAGTAGTCTGTCTATAGCCCCACTCTGGCTTCCACCAGCCTGGGTTACTACTTTCAGGGTGACCCCAACACACTCCAGCCCTCTCTTGGACAGTTCAGATATTGAGGTTTGTTGCCCTTTTAAGGAGTTAATGTTCAACAGTTTGTTACTTCAAGTGGAGTTAACAAACAACTCAGTTTAAACATAGCACTGGATGGGTTTAGATTAAAAATAAAACAAGTTTATTAACAAAAAAAGATAGCATTTTATGTGAATTCAAGTACAAGAAATAAAGCTAGTAATGGTTACAAGCAAATAAAAGTGAAAAAGCATCTAAAAGTCTAACAATCTAGAAAGTTTTGGTTCAAAGCTTTGTTTAAGTTGGCCATTCTCACTACAGTCTTCCAGAAAGATGGTGACTGACCCTCTTCTCAGTCAGGATGTCTCCCAGAGGCCCAATAGTTTTGGTGCCCTTATCTTCTTAGGTGAAAGACAGAGAACTTGGGGTTTTCTGCCTCTTTCTTTTATAGTTTAATGAACCTTTGAAGTGGATTCTTCTGAAGGTTACCCTTCAAAACAATGTTTATCCAAACCATGAGGAAGGCAACATGTAGTCAGGTGGTAAAGGAGGCTCCCTGCTCTTTCTTCCCCCACTTGTGTTTACTAAAATGCAAATTTTTCTGTTTCCTGCCATCTCCTTCCCCTGCTGTCCTGAGGACTCTGTTTATTACTTATATAGAAACTGAGATAAAGAAACTTTCCTCTGTTTTAACTACTTTTGCCTTGGCAGGGCTGTTTGGCATTGAACATGTGCTAATATCACATAGGGGGAATTCATAACGTTTCATATAATGTTGCTACATGTATTTCACCATGTTATTATTGATAAGTGAGTTATCACAGTGTGTGTGGTGTGAATACAGGGGTGCTTTTTTGGTCACAATAATATAGCCTAACCTCACAGGCATGTTGTGAAAATAAATGCATTAATGTTTGTGAAGCAACTCAGCGAATATATTGACGAGCACCACAGTTAAGTTTCAATAGTGTGTGGTAAATAAGGCATGGGGCCACATATTGAACAATGAGGAGAAAAGAACATATTGAATAGCTGCTCATTATATGAGCATTGTTTCTCTTGTGCACTAAGTGAGGGAGGGATCCTCTGAAAAAAATATATGTTTGTGTAATGAAAGACTGTCATACCACCTACACACAAGGTAGCTGAATTAAGGCAATTTTAATTCTGGTATTTCCTAAGTTTTTGAGTGCTTGACTTTGCAACACAGATGACTAATATCTGCTGATACTGGGAAGCACAATTTAAAGGTTCGTCTCCTTGAGTTGTGCTCCCCACTATGCGTCACCTCTGCTTTGCAACCTTATTTATGTCCTTGTAATGCCATTTTTTGTGTGTAATACAGTATATGTATTGCATTTGTGTCCCTACAGAATACTGTCCAGATGACCATATCATAAACTGCATATTATGTACTAATGAGGTCAATGACAATGATTATATGCTACTTAATTTGTATGATTAAAGTTAATTCCATCTATCACCAGCCCGGTTTTATTTCTGGCATCACATTAAATAGTTAAACAGTTAATAAATTAAATCAAAAACCTTTTAAAATTCAAGACAGGGCTTCAACTGCTGTAAAGATCTTCTTAATTAGGATCAAAATCAGTTTGCCAGAATGTTGTGTCATTATTTTCTAGGTGGAATCATGTTTTGCATAGATTTCTTTTAATGCAGTGGGAAAAAAAAATCATACATGATCATGCCTGGGTAGAAATAGAACAAAGCGACAAAATCTCTTGTGACTTACTGTACCAGATGCTCATGGACCAGCCTTTAGTCTTTGCTTTTTGAAATCTAAACAGTCAAACTTATACTTTTAAATCTCTATTTACTACATACAAACCCAATTCCAATACACATGACTGAAACCTCTTCTACTAATGATTATGTATCACTATAAAAGTTCTGAATTGTGTGGCAATTGTTTGCTTGATGAAATCATGATTACTTTCCTGTCGTTGCAGTGAATGGGATACCCTCACTGTAGTCACCAGGAGCACTGTGTGAGACAGTGATCATGATTTTTCCCCTTCTGAATTTATGGATCTGACAGCTGCTTTTAGGAACTAAACAGAGATGTTTTAGGCACATCTCATCCTTGCCTCTGCAGTCATAGAGACTCCTTATGGCACTGGAATCACTATGGCTTCATTGCACAAGGATGAAACTAGATTCTGGAGAGCAATGCAAAGGTTGATGCAGTTATTGGTTCTGCATGCGCCAACTGTATGATTGTATGCAGAGAACAAGTAGATTTGGGAGCAGGGTGGACAGGGAATTCACAGATCCTTCTATCCTCCCACCATAGGTGGTCCGTATTATGGATTGCGGCTACTGGGCTGGAGAAGCCTCCGTGGAGCCAGTCTACAGGCACACTAAGTATGTCTACACTGCAGATGGCAGTGTGTTTCCTAGCTCAGGTAGACAGACACACACTAACTCTGCTTGAGCCAACATGCTACAAATACCAGTATAGCAAAGGCTAGCATGGGCAGTGGCTTGGACTAGCCACCAGAGTAAAAGCCTACCCAGCCCCCCTGGGTATGTAAGTCAGGCAGTTAATCCAAGTTGCTACACTGCTATTTTTAGTGGGCTAGCTTGCGGAGTGCTAGCGCATGTTGGGGTACCCAAATTGGGAAGAATGCTCCCAAGCTAGAGTGTAGCTGTATCATTGGTGGCCTTATAGGGGAAGGAGAATTCCTTCTTCATCCTTGCCCAGTCCTCATCCAGTTCCTCTAGCTAGGTGCAGGGCATAGAATGTATCCCTTTGCGATTACTGTAGGATCCAAAGCATATCATTTGTTATTATTTACCTAATATTTCCATAACTACCCACATTCTTATTTGTGAGCATAATTCTATTTGCTTTGATAACTTCTACACAGAGATAATTCTCTGACAATGGTCAATCTTTTCCGTTTGTGGCCAATTGTCTTTATAAGCAAGTTCTTTATTTTAGTCACACTTCTTTGCTATAAGAACCTTTACTTCTGCTTTGTGAAACTAGGGAATATAACTATTGATAGCATCAAATAGTATCAAACAATAAGGAGGCATATGAAACATTATTTTTGCTAGTACTGTAACACGCAGCTGCATTTTCCTCCAAGCAAATTGGTGGTATTTTCTTCCATTATATCTCAACAATTTTAAAGCAGGTTAAATGTGAAGTGCAAACAACTTATCACAGGAGCTCTTTAGTATGTACTACGCCAATCCTACCAAAATACAAGTATATTCACCCTCACCTCTTCAGACTAAACCAACACGATCTGAATGTAGAGCAGTTATTTGACACCTCCATCCACAATACCTTATAGGCCCAAACCAGAGAACATGTAGGCACATGAGGTACTCAGAATCAGGCTCTATAACAAACTCTAGTTAATTCCCTTGCACCTGAGTCAACTAACAGCTTCCTTTGATATACGATAAAGCTTTATCAACTTTGCCAGATGCTTTATGTGTTCATATATCAGGGGGTAGCTGTGTTAGTCTGTATCCACAAACACAACAAGGAGTCCGGTGGCATCTTAAGACGGACTCCTTATTGTTTATGTGTTCCTATGTTAGTGTGATATTACTGCCCAGCTAGGAAAAGCTTTTATGGATACATCCATCATGAGATTCAAGTTTGTTCCATCGTGTGATTATTTTACTTACTCCTGTCTTTTCATCAAAGATTTTGATTCCTCCAAAGGAGATAGTTAAAAATATTTTCTGTTTATGTTCTCCTTTCGAACGAGCCGCAGCAACAATTCCCTGTTGAGACAAAGAATGGTTGGATTGATTTCACTATTTTTTGATTTATTTTCTGGTAGGTGCCCACACACAACAAAAAGCAGGGGCGTCACTTCAGAGGAGTTGAGCACTTGATGCTTCTCTCTGGCTTCTAGGCATGCTCAGAACTTCTCAAAATCAAGCACAAGCTCTTCCTTACTATATGCAGCCACAATTTAAAGGCCAATCCAGGTTGAGCCTCCTCTCCACCATCATCTTCCACCCTTCCCTCCCCCCAAATACTAATTTTCTTCATGTTCCTCACAGCCCGTTTGATGCATGATCCACACAGAACCTCTTACCAATTCCCTGAGCCACTCAATCCTCTTTGGAATTTGTTCTTATTTGAGCTGAAGATAACCTGATTTCTAGAAGGCTTTTTCACTCTGCAAATTTATTTGTTCTAGCATAGTTTTTTAATAAGGCGAGAGGGAAAAGGCTGTTTCTTTCATGGAACAAAATGAGCCAACTGACCTTTCATTTTTAAAGAAAGATCTTCTTTGCAAGTTAACAATAGCCTTGACTGAAAAATGGGGTGCCTTTTCTGTTTATTCTTCTTTTGTCTAGTGGACTTACCCTATTATTGGACTCTTCTGTCCAGCGGGTGGACTTGCTATTTGTGCATTCTGCATATTATTACAGCTGAAACATAACCCGGCACTCACATAGCAACTTCTCTTTCCATGTTCAGAGTCCTGCTTCTATCAGTTACCAATGCTACCAGCCTAGGATTCAGTGTCACAAATTACATTTGTGAATAAATAAAAATACTTAGCCTAACACTTTGCATCTTCAAAATGCTTTACAAACATTAACTAATTAATCTTCACTACACCGGTATGAAATCAGTATTATTATCCTCATTTTACAGATGAGGAAACTGAGACACAGAAAGGTTAAGTGACTTGCCCAAGGCCATACAGTCACTTAATGCCAGAGCCAGCGCTAAAACTCAGAAGTCGTTGGTTCCCAAGTTCCCCACTCAGACCACTAGACCAGGGTGGCTTTATTGGAGCTTGACCAGAATGTCGAAGGTAACATAACACTTCAGCAAATGGGAATGAAGATTAAAATGAAGAGGAATGATTCCCTCACGTTACATGGTAACAGCTAGGAGCTCTAGCTCAAAAGACAAGCATATGAATTTGTGAGACTACCTGCTCTGGATGGATCTAATCGCCTCGCATTACTTAGGTAAGTCTCTCCACTACGCTTACAAGAAGTAAGCACCTTGGAGACATGGAAATGGCATTTCTATGGGAGAAAGATCAAAAAAGGCTAGCCCAGTGTCCTAATGGCCACAGGTCTCCCACACAGCATGTTGGCAGATGGAATCAAGCAATGAATGGAAAAGGGCCTACATGCAGATGAATCAGATTAGAGTCTTGTGGCAGATGCTGTTTTGAGATATTAAGGGCCCTCCTTTAAAACAGGCCCTCCCCCACCATTACAAAACGTTCATAGCTCTTTTTCAATTTACTTGTAAGGAAATATTTCCAAAATTGGTGAACCACAAGATGTGTGTTGCCGCACTTCACTGCTCATTCATGCTGCTTTATGTCACCTCCTGCCCCTTTCCTTCAGCTTGTCTGTGACCTACCTAGATTGTAGAGCTTCTCAGGGAGCACATTAAGGACACTATTTATCGTGTTTTTCTGCCTATAGAAACTAGAGATGGGCCAACATCTCAAATCTAACCTCCATATTTTAGGTGAGGTATTGGTGGGGGGTGTCAGGGGGGAAAAGAGGAAGTTAGATTAAAGGTCTAGATTAGAGCCAAGATCACTGCTAGAGCTATCGTGGATTCCTAACATCAGACTGTGAAGCAACAAACTGGTGAAGTCCCAACTTATCAATGTCAGAGTCAGGACCTTTTACAAAACTAGCCAAATTCTATTCTATGACACCTGTATGTACAGTGGTCTAAGTGAAGGGGAATTTGACCCAATGCCATGAAAGTAGAACAACTAAGAGTTCAATCTGAAATTCTCCCCACTTTATTCTGTAACACTTAAACATTAAAAGTCACACTGCACCTTGAGTTTCATCATGGAATCTTGGCATAACTTGTCTCCTCGCGCTGCAGAAACCTCATCTATCCCAATCAGTTTTGCTTTGTATCGGACACCATCACCTTTAAACCTCTTTATTAAAGTGGCTTCACTGCGATCCTGACCTGAAAAGACAAAAGTGAAAATCTGAAAATCACATGGCCAAAAAGGAAAAAATAAACAAATGCTCACAAGTAAATTTAACGTTAAATATATGTTCATGCCTCAGTACCTGCGCATGTGAGTATCTGCATAAAGTTAGGAGAAATTTACAAGTGAAATAAAACCTATATTTCTCAAATGTGTATACAGTGGGATTGGATTGCAAGTGTATGAAATCTTCTGCATGAAATTTGCAAGCTATGTCAGTTTCCAGAAGTAAGAGATGAGCCTGAATCAAACCTCATGCACCTGAACACCTGATCAGTGCAGGGTATTGGAAATCTCACTCCAGATCAGAATTTTGCATCTTGAGTCCAACTCTAAAAGCGATATGATATTGCCTCTCTGTACTGCAACTTGTCAAATTGTACTAGTAATATTTGTAATGTCAGGATTTGTATTTTAACCCATCATCTGTCTATACAACTTCGTTGCTCAAAAGTCATGGCAACTACTGCTTCCTGGTACTATAATTTTGTTTCTCAATACATCGTAACAACATAAATGTCAATAGGAATTCACACAGAGTCACTCAGAGCCTAGAGGAGGAAACAGGGTGATTCTTACTAAAAAGGAATTTGCTTTGAGTGAGACAGTTAGGTGTGGAGAGGGCAAACCGAAACAAGTGACAGAGCAAAGCTGAGAATCAAAAATCCTATAACAAACCATGAGAAGGAGAACTTTCTCAGAAAGACAGCAAACAGATGAGCTCCCAAGTGGGTTATTCCTGAGCATTTAGAGAAGCAAGAGTAGATTCTTTACCTTGAGTGGTTGGGGAAAATAGACTGATTTGGGAATCAGTCTTTTTGAGAGCTGGTTGAAGACCTTAATCAAGAACCTTGAATTTCTTGATTGGGAATGGTAATACAGCTTTGTGTTTGTGAGTGATTGCAATTGCAAATTAGAGAATATAATAGCAGGAGTCCAACATACCTAGTGACTTATGAAAAGGTGAGTTCCTGAACAAAGTTCAAACAAGAAGAAAGAGTTGAGAGGCTAGACACTGACCGGTTCCAATAAGAAGTGGGCATTACTAAAAGCAAGCTGCATTAACTACACACAAAATAGCTTACTAATGCAAAAAAGAAGTGTAATACTCCCATTCTTCTGTGAGAGTTAGGAGGTTAACATATTCACATGCTGCTTTCCATTTTGCAGAAGCAGGGGAGACTCTGAGAAATTGAATCAGGTGGACCACATGAGGAGGCATCACTATAAGATACAAACCAAAAGCAACACAGTAATGTAACACAGATAAAGAAAGGCAAGAATATGGGGCTGGGAGAGAAGAGGACAGGAAAAATGAAAACCCATAGCGAAATAGTGACAGGACCAAGTGACAGTCTTCAGATCCAAATCTGAATCCAAATCTCCACAAAGTTCGGAAGTGTTTGGATGTGAGGTTTTGATTCAGGCACAATTTTTAGCATGCAGTAATTGAACCTGCTTCTGGAAAAGAAAACAATGGATAAGATGAGTCCAGTATGTCCTCACGAGCGACAACTGAAATATCTAAAAGATCTGCGAGGTAAAAACAGATGAGAAATAAAGAGTCCCGATTTTCAATGAGAAATCCAAAACCCAGAACCTGAAAACTTCCAGCTTTCAGATGAAATTTTTCAATTTTTTTTAGAAGTCAAAATTTTCTGCAGAAAAAAAAATTCAATTTTCTGACCAGCTCTACTGAGAAAGAAAGATTAAAAGGAGTATATAAAAATTAGAAATGCTGAGCACTTCAGTGGCAGAAGTATATGCTTAGAACCTTTGAAAATCAGGTCAATTGTTTAAGTGCCCACCTGTGGATTTATATTATTATTATTATTGATTATTTATACTGTGGTAACATCTAGAAGGCCCAGTCATGAACCAAGACCTCATTGTGCTAGATGCTGAACTAACACAGAACAAAAGGATGATCCCTGGCCCCAAATGACTAACAATCTAAATAACTAATGTTAGGCACCCATGGTTGAACAATGTGGTCTCTGTCTGTTCCAGCTCTAATTTCTGTTTTAAAACTTGCATTTAAGCACTTTAAACATTGACTCTTACAGTAGCAAAGAAAAACTAATAGCTGCTTCTGTGCTACTGGCTGCTAATGTGTAGAATTCAGAGACTTCTTTTTAAAAGCAATTAATAACTATCAACTCAACTACATTTACATATATACCAAGCTGATCAGACTTCTTCCCTCAATCTATGATTCTCTAAATTTACATGATTAAAATCCTTCTAACATTTTCATCAGGAAAAATATGTAGCGAACATGCACAAGAAAGAACATTTACAAATGAAGGACTCATTTGGATTCCTCTTCCCCCAGAGTACTCACAAGCACAACAGTTCACATTATGAACAAGTGACCTGCAAAATTTCATGGCAAATATTAGCTCATGGCCAATATTTTATGGCTGAATTATAACCTACTAAAAAATAAGGACAATGATAAGCGATCCTTGCCATCTACCTCCCTCTCTCGGTTAGGTTTCCCCTCTGCATTCCCAAAAGGGATTAAATAGGGGATTGAATCTTCATGCTTTTAAATGATATTTTATAAAAGACTAATGGCAGATAGATGATGAGTCAGAAACTGTAAGTAATGTTAAAATTGTGGCTTAGGGAAATGCTGAGGCAGATGTCAGTATCGACAGCTAAAACAATGAAAGAACATTTGCTACACTAAGCCCTGAAAAAACATCTGGATACACAACAATGCACAGCCAGATCAGTGGGCTTTGCTGCATGTTTGTCACATGTGTAAACAACATGTCTAGTCAATTTTATGTTGCAGTAAATAAAATCCATTTCAAAAAGCATTCTCACCAACAGTTTCCAATCTTATATCTTTATTATAGCAAAAAGCAGCTGTTAATTAATATTAATATTGCCATCACGCTATGATCATAAGTGATCTAGAATGCTTTCTGTATCTGCATCATGATCATTAACTTGTACCCAATTCAGATATTTGCAAATTTCTACTTGAGCCTATGATCATTTTTTCTGAATGTACCCTAATTCACAACATTAATAGTCCCATTAACGTACATTTTCTGGCTCTGTATGCTTACAGGCAACACCCATTTCATTTATGCACATTCAGCATTTATTAAGAAGTGGATTAAACAGAATGAAGTTTTTTTTGATATATAATGGGGGATGGTCAGCAAGTTAAGAACGATGTGGGAATTGTAAAGTGTGCTGGAAATGAAAAATGAACAAAGACTACAAATTCCCAAATAAAAAAACCTGTAGACTTGGGAAGTACGCTAGAAAATGTAGATCTTGTCTAAATTACAAAACCAACCATGTTGGGGCATCTAGTTATGACATGGTATCTACCTATCCCAAGTTCTTGCACCGGTGTCCACCAATAGTACCTGAAGTCCTGGTAGTCTCCCAGCACAGTTACAAACATGTTTCTTTCCTGCGGTGTGGACATGACTGGTCTCTTTTTTTACTGTTTTCCCAACTCCTGATGAAGGCAGCTGCACTGCAAGATGTAATCTTGATCAAGATGTAACCTTGTACACCTTGTTCAAGATATAACAGTATTATCCTGTTGTAACCAAGTTCCCCAATGTGTCTGACTTTATAGCATAGATAGGACTTTAGATTTAAGGTAAAGGAATGTCTCATTTGTATGATGGGCACTTATGCAGCAGACAGTCCAGACTCTCATTCAATATGCCACCATTAAAGGGGAACTTTTTAATTAAAGTCCTTAAGCAAGGCTCTCTATGTTTTAGAAACAGCATAAATAGTGTATACCTGAAGTATAGGGTGGTAATTCTGTTCATGGCCAATGGGAGGCAGTTCCTGGTCAATGGGAGATGCAGAGCTTGCACTTGGCGTGGGGGCAGCATCCAGAGCCCCCGTGGTCACCTTTGCGCCTAGAAGCCCGACATGCCAGCTGCTTCCAGGAGCTGCAGGGAGCCTGCCTTAGCCCCGCTGTGCCGCCAACCGGACTTTTAACAACCTTTTCAGTAGTGCTGACCAAAGTCGCCAGGGTCCCTTTTTGACTGGGCATTCTGGTCGAAAACCAGACACCTAGCAACCCCATTAACCTGGAGAACAAATCCTCCATAGTTGTACAGTTACTAGAATTTCAACATGGAATTACTGCTCTGTATTATATTCTGTACAACAAACAGATCCAGCCTTACTTTCCTTCCCACCCACCCCCAATCTTCCTTTTGCTCCTCCTCACCCCTCAATTCTCATCCCTTCTTGCACTCATTCACTCGAAATCTTCCACAGTACCACTCCCTTCCCCTTCGTTTTCTCCTGCTTCTTCTCGGGCCCAAGCTCCCCCATCTGTTTCATGTCTCTCCATTTTATTGCTCATGTGGACTATGAGAAACTACGTAGAGAAGCTTCATCCTGTAGTTTTTCTCTCCCAGCTACGCTTTCCAGAAAAATGGAAGTTATCTTAACAGGTGGAAGTTCCCAAATAAACAATAAAGCTTTTAAAGCAAACTGAAGCCTGTTTCAGATCACAGGCCTGGTCTACACTACACGTTTAAACCGATTTTAGCAGCGTTAAACTGATTTAACGCTGTACCCGTCCACACAACGAGGCCCTTTATATCGATATAAAGGGCTCTTTAAATCAGTTTCTGTACTTCTCCCCAACGAGAGGAGTAGCGCTAAAATCGGTATTACCATATCGGATTAGGGTTAGTGTGGCCGCAAATCGACAGTATTGGCCTCCGGGCAGTATCCCACAGTGCTCCACTGTGACCGCTCTGGAAAGCAATCTGAACTCGGATGCAGTGGCCAGGTAGACAGGAAAAGCCCCACGAACTTTTGAATTGCATTTCCTGTTTGCCCAGCGTGGAGCTCTGATCAGCACGGGTGGTGATGCAGTCCCAAATCCAAAAAGAGCTCCAGCATGGACTGTATGGGAAATACTGGATCTGACTGTTGTATGGGGAGACAAATCTGTTCTATCAGAGCTCCGTTACAGAAGATGAAATGCCAAAGCATTTGAAAAAAATCTCCAGGCTATGATACAGAGTCCACAGCACAGTGCTGCGTGACGTGCGTAATGGAAAGCCAAAGAATCAAATGGACGCTCATGGAGGGAGGGAGGAGGTATCGAGGACTCCAGCTATCCCACAGTCCCCGCAGTCTCAGAAAATCATTTGCATTCTTGGCTGAGCTCCCAATGCCTGTAGTGTCAAACACATTGTCTGGGGTGGTTCACGGTCTATCTCGTCAATTTGCCCCCCCTCCCCCTCCGTGATAGAAAAGGGGAAAAAATCATTTCTTGACTTTTTTATATGTCACCCTATGTATACTGCATGCTGCTGGAAGACACGGTGCTGCAGCAGTAAACAGTAGCATCCTCTCTTCTCCCCTCCCTGGTGGCAGACGGTACAGTGCATTAAGACTGATAGCCGTCCTCGTCATGCGCCTGTGAGTGCTCCTGGCTGGCTTCAGGTGAGGCTGGCTGGGGGCGCCTGGGTGAAAATAGGAATGATTCTCGGTCATTCCCAGTAGATGGTACAGAACGGCTGGTAACCGTCCTCATCATAGCAACTGGGGCCTGAGCTCCATCAGCCCCCTCCTTTTCATTTGTAAGGAAAAGATTCTGTACTACCTGGACTATCATAGCAGTGGGATGCTGGGCTGCTCTCCCCCACACCGCTTAATGTCCTGCCTGGACTATCATAGCAGCTGGAGGCTGCCTCCCCCTCATTTTATCTCACTAACAAGTCACTGTTTCTTATTCCTGAATTCTTTATTACTTCATCACAAAAATGGGGGGGATACTGCCACGGTAGCCCAGGAAGGTTGAAGGAGGAGGGAAGCAATGGGTGGGGTTGTTGCAGGGGCACCCCCCGTGAATGGCATGCAACTCATCATTTCTGCGGGATCTGACATGGAGCGGCTGTGCTCTCTGGTTCTCTGGTACACTGGTTCTCTAGTACACTTGCCCCATATTCTAGGCAGGACTGACTCTATTTTTAGATACTATAAAGGAGGGATTGACTCGGGGAGTCATTCCCATTTTTGTCTTTGTGCCCCTGGCCGACCTCAGCCAGGGGCACCCATGACAGCAGCAGACGGTACAGAACGACAGATAACCGTCATCTCATTGCCAATTTACAATGGCACAGCAGATGATACAGAACGACTGATAACCATTGCTTCCCTCCTCCTTCAACCTTCCTGGGCTACCGTGGCTATCATGCTGCTGTGTAGCGCTGCAGTATCGCCTCTGTCAGTGGCATCCAGTACACATACGGTGACATTGACAAAAGGCAAAACAGGCTCCATGGTTGCCATGCTATGGCGTCTGCCAGGGCAATCCAGGGAAAAAGGGTGCGAAATGATTGTCTGCTGTTGCTTTCCTGGAGGAAGGAATGAGTGACGACATTTACCCAGAACCACCTGCGACAATGATTTTTACCCCATCAGGCACTGGGATCTCAACCCAGAATTCCAAGGGCGGGGGAGACTGCGGGAACTATGGGATAGCTACGGAATAGCTACCCACAGTGCAACGCTCCAGAAATCGACGCCAGCCTTGGACCATGGACGCACGCCACCGAATTAATGTGCTTAGTGTGGCCGCGTGCACACGACTTTATACAATCTGTTTTACAAAACTCGTTTATGTAAAATCGGAATAATCCCGTAGTGTAGACGTACCTTCAGGGTGGGAGAGAAGCTGTTTAAGTTGATCCAAGGGAATATAAATAGGAGCGGCATAGCAGAGAGGTGTTATTAGTGTTATTTATAGAACTTCTTCTGTAATAATATAGGTTTCAAAGTGGTAGCCATGTTAGTCTGTATCAGCAAAAAGAACGAGGTGCCACAAGGATTCCTCATTCTTTTTGTAATACTGTATATGCACTAAATTATCCCACATTTACATAGCAAACTCCTTACAAATTCTTCTCTTATTTTTCCTTGATGAGAGAAATTCTTTCCAAATGATATCCTACCTCAACCCCCTCTTTGAATAAGATTACTTGGATGGAGAAAATCCAGACAACTGGAATTCTGGGTTATTAAAATCAATATTCTTTGATGAACATTAGGTCTGGACCATATTGAAGTCAGTTAGTTGAACCACCCGCGACAATGATTTTTACCCCATCAGGCACTGGGATCTCAACCCAGAATTCCAAGTGGCGGGGGAGACTGCGGGTCTCGACTCTCAATTCCATGAGGTTACTGCTGCACATGCTCTCTATAAACTGTTATAAAGATCAAGTGAAAAATAAGTTATTGCAGCCAATCTGATTTTAAACATATTAACATGACAGCAGGAGGTTGAGATGGTTCCAAGATTCCTACTCAAGAAGTAGTTACTTACACTTGCTTTAGGATTCTGCTAGCTCTGATAGGACAGAACAGGGTTACGATTAGCACAGCATAATAACTGCAGTTGAACGCACACTTTGACTTGAAGACTTACTCCAGAAATACGATTACAGCAGGTAGTATAAAGATACTTGAATGAATGCACACATTTTTTGACTATCAGACTCCAGCTAATACACCGAATTTTGCAAATTAGAGATTGACAAAATGGTCATCCCAGGTTTATCCTCCAGCCGCTTCACATCAGTTGACTGTATGTATCAGCAGAACTCATACTCAGTTGTTGGCCTGAATATGAAGTCCCACCTGACCTTGACTCTTGGTCTAACAGAGCTCCATGTTAATGTTGTACTGACGTGCTAACTTTGTGTTAAATTCTGTACATTCACCTGAAGACTTTGCAACTGAGTGCATTTCATAAGAAGGAATAAAAATAACAAATCATCATAGAAGAAAGAAGTTTTATTGTTGCTTTTTCTTTATGCTAATATACTGCACTAAGCAGCGTTTTAACAGCATCCAGTAATCTAAACTGATAACCCTGGAAATGGCTATATTCTTTATTTAAACGTGTACCTGCCCCCCCCAGGCATAATGTAAATTTCTTGATTTTTAAGTGTATAAAATATATAACGATGTTATCAGCAAAGTCAATAACATGCCTCCAGGAGTCAATTCTCTGAAGAATGACACATAACTGTCTTTTATACTAATAAACCATCGAAGCGGTATCAACCATACTTTCAAATTATAAACTGAAATGACGTTTTTATTTTTAGATTTCACAGGGACCTAAACCAATGGCCCACAACTGTAAACAGTCCACATTTTCATGGAGACAATTAGGGTTTCTATATCACTGAGGAAGTGAAGAATACAAACCCTGCAGCTCAGATCGACATCTAAGGTAGTGCATATTGCACACCATGGATAAGAGAATTAAATGCTATGTAAAAGAGGTTTCCCATTCAGAGTGTGTATGTATGCCCCTATCTATAGAGGTACACACACACATACACACATCACAGATCTTCAGCTGGTGTAACTATATTAAATGAAGTTTACTTCAATTGAAACCTGCTGAAGACTTGGTCCACAATTTTTTAACATAATCATGCATTTAAAATTCGATTGAGCATAAAATTCAACATTCATGTGTAGCTATATGCTCTACATATTTTGTTTTCTTTTTGTTTTATATATACAATATTACACTAGCAGCTCAAATAAAACTCTTACTCTAATAGGAATCTGTCCTGCAGTCAGGCAAGTTTTCCACTGATTTCATGGGAATTGGATCCAGAAGAAGCAAGCAGCACAAAATGTTTGTTGAGACTGCAATATCTCAGAATCCACAGTCCAAATTACTTTCCAATTTCTTTTTGGCATGTGAAAGACAGTCTGGTACAGGGAAATTAAACAATTTAAAAAAAACCCCACAAAACAAAAACAGAAAAACAACAAGAGAGAGGAAATTTGCTGAAGCTGTTATCAAATTTCCTCATTTCCCCCCATCTAGTGAACTTGTGCATTTCTGGAAGAAGAATTTCTAAATATCTAGATTCTGCATCCTCACTAAATTCATTAGGAACAGGATTGCTAGCTGCCATAGTGGTATTTCTAAATAGCAATATTATTCAAAGTCATAGAGATACAGAAAACTGTTTTTTTCTCTGAACATATTGGGTTTGTTTTAGTTTTATTACTGCAGCAAAGTCAAAATATATAATTATATTAATATTTGAAAGACAGCAGATAAATATTCTCAGCATCTCCTGCACAAAGCTAGACAATAAAGCAGAAATGCCTTGCACCATATGTGCATATAGTTTAATTTCCTATATCATCAGGGTAATTCTTCTCTAACAATGTATTCAAAAGGCTTCCCACAGAATTTGCTGTTCATTATTACGAGCTTGGTTAGCATTTAATTTCTACAGTCCACAGCATATCTCAGGAGAGTATAATATATCTTTTTATTTTACACACCAGACAAATAAGCTTAGTACTGGGTGGACCTTATGGGCAGAGCACAGGGTTGTCCACTCTGCATGTCCCCTGCCATGTACTTCAGGAGGTGAGGGATGCCTTGCCATTTGCTTCTCTTGCTTTCGTTTAGTGTCTCCAGTAGGAGGTTGCTCGCCACCAACTCCTCACCCATGGTCCTCCGGAAGTCATCAGCAGGGCCCCATCCTGCAAGCCTCCCTGGCTGTCCCCAATACGCCACAATGTGCAGCCAGTTCACCTCTGCACTATGTCCAGAAAACATCTGTACATGCTCTTGTTTCGTGCTATCCACTTCCTCACCCTCACGTCCCACTCTGACACCAAGAAGGCTGCCACAGGAGGACGGTAAGGAACCCCAGTGGGCCAGCCTGTACTCCACTCTGGTTCCTTAGCCCACCAGACATATTAGTTGGCAGCTCCTCCATGGAGCCATGGGCACAGTCATGTACCTGGTCCAGTTCACAAACTCCCCCTGCACGTGTCCCTTCTGCCGTGAGAGGGAGATCCTGGTGCACATTTATGTAGGGTGTGTCCAGTTGCAGCCCCTCTTCCAGCTTCTCCAGAACTTCTTACTGAGGTTCCTGCTGCACTTTCCCCTGCACCTCTTGATAAACGCACACCCCATTTGTGGGCCCACACAGTCACGGGACCTCGTTGTCAACCTCCTCCCAGTGCTGGCCAAGATGGCCACCCATCATACCAGGAGGAGGAAGCTGGATGGGGCGTGTGGGCTCTGATTATGGGGCCTATTTCCGTTCCCTTGTCCCATCACATCTCCAGGCAAAGTTCCTCTGGGCAGCATCCACTGACTCCTTAGATGCCTGGAGGAGCAGTGGGCATTGTCCAGGTTTCTATGCTTGGTGTCCCTCTCTGGTTCCCTGATTTTCAATTTTTGACTTCACTACCATTACTGCTTTTCATTTGTTGCCCCACGTACTCACTTGTGGCCCTGGCTTACGGGCTCTTCCCCATTAGCTGAAGGGGTGGGCCTTTGGTTTTGGGTAGGCCTAGACTTGCATGTCCAAGATCGGCATATAATAGTAACAGGAATCATTGTTATCCTCTACATGGAGATGTACTTTGAAATGAAAATGAAATGAAAAACTTGAATTTAAACTACGTTTTGAAAGATAGTTTTCAAGCAACTGAAATAACTATTCATATAGTGAAATGTAATCCAAGTCTCTCAAAAGGTTGGTAAGTTTCAAAGACATGACAGGATTAACAAAACCCAACATCTACCATCTCTCTATGCTCTTATCCTACACTCTCTACCAGGGAATGTGAACGTGTTACTAGAATCCTACTGATGCAAAATGTTTCCCTTCTACTCCCAACATGGATCTTCCAAAAGTCACCATCCAGCTCCAAGCAAAAGCTACTTGCTTGCGGTAGAGTTAGAAAGTCACCCCAACTGCGATCTGCTTCATTAATAAACAAATATTCCGAAGGTAATGCCACACGAAGCCTCAGCCTTGGCACCTTCTACCCTCAGAGTTTTCCACAGGCCCAATCCACCTCTGCTTGAGGGCTGCTCCCACCTACTTTACAGTTATGGTGAACTCTAATGAGTCACACCTGCCCCAGCTTGTCAACTTGCAACTCCGTGTAGGGTTCCAACACTTTTTAACAAAGAAAACCACAAGAGACACACGTATCACCTTCCATCCTGATTCCAGTGGGGGAAAAAAACTCCACTGACTTCAATGGAAACAGAATTGTGCACAATGTGAGAAATATTTAAAGAGATAAAAAGGAATTTTGCACTTTCAGTGAACTTCCATTAGGATTAGTTTTAAAATATTACCTGTAAATTTAAGCAGAAATACAAGGATTATAGATCTATCAAGTTATTTAGGCAATCCTCTCAGTAGTACTTTCCACTTATTTATCATTCACTGTAAACTCTACTCTAGTTTTATGGCATTTTGGATTATTAGTACTTTAATGGAATTACTGTATTCAAATGTATATGGACATCCCAATTACTGGAACAAAGGATGTAACAAATACATAAGCAAGCAGTCGTTTACACATTTATTTTCAGTCTGCCATCTTACCAGAGCTTCCCCAAATAGAAGATGTGACTTTCAAGGTGAAGTCAAATTGTATAAGTCAAATATTTTCTTTTAGACATTAACATTTTGTACTCTGTTCATGTGCTAGTACAAAATGAGACGTACATTTCATCCTGTCTTATGTCTTCAAGGCAGGAAGGCGGCATAAACTAGTAACTGATTAAACTATTTCTTACCAGAACAAAGAAGTATTTGTGACTAAGATGAGAGGCCAACTCAATTATTTACTGAGAAGGCCTTAGAACAAAATTACATTTGATTAAACTTTTAGATAAATCTCAGTGATAGCAAGGTTAGGGTAAGCACATCAGAAGTGACAATGACTAAACACTTACATTCCTCAGGTAACGGATGCAAGGATAGATGACAAATCATTCACTTTAATTTTAGTTAAAAGGCTTACTGATTAATTTTATCTTCTTAGATAGACTTTTAAGGGCAGAGCATATGGTCACATCCTAAAATGGAGAAATGACCAGAAGCCAGGTGTAATTAATCCTTTTCCGCTTCTGTGCCATGCAAGTCTTCATAAATCTTGGAAAGCTGTTTTGTCAGGGTGCGCGTGGCACAGGCAGTTTTCTCTAATACAGAAAACAATTTAGCACTCCATATTCTGCAGGGACTTCTGATGAAGTCAGAAGAGTTCCCTAGGGTTTAAATAAGAAGTAAGTTTGGCTCATTAGGTTTATTTAATATGTCCTCGGGAATTACAGGAAGCTGAACTGGTCAAAAATTCATTTTAAAGTTGATGTAATTGTTCACTGTCAGAGCTTATTAATAAAAAATGATGCCTTATGTACAATACAGGGGATTTCTGCAGACTTTGCTCATCAAAATCATAATGGAGTTCAACAAAAGAATAATTTATGTCTTCTCTTACCATTTAAAGATAAGTGAAAATACTTTAAAAATAACAAATAGATAACAAATGAAAAATAAATACAGTGGTATTAAAAAGAGTGGGGTAAGTCAGTTCCTTTTTCACGTACCTGCCAGGACCTGAATGCCCATTGTGCATTTCTGATATGACACGTAAAAACAAAGGCCTCAGGAGGTCATCTAGTCCAACCCCCTGTTCAAAGCAGGACCAACCCCAACCCCAATACCACATTCTCGTGTTCCCTTAAGGGATGTGCTAATTTCCCAAGGCAATAGGAAGAGTAAGTTCAGAAGGGGTTCTGTTTAGAGTCGACAAATCTCTCAGACATGTTCAAAGAGAAAATGTATATTTCCTTTGAAAATAGCTAAAAAGTGTAAATTAAATGGCCAAGAAAACAAGAAATAGCCCAAACAGCTGTAACATGAAGACACTGCCTACCGACAGGATTTACATTTTTACTCTCTTTGGCCAACAGCTAGCAGCATCAGTGATTTGCAAAAACATGGCAAATGGGATTGTAAAACAAACTGGTTGAAAAAACTGCAAGTGATTTTTTGCTTGGTGAATTTAGCCCTTTTTTCCTGTTTGTAAATCATCCCCAAACAAGTTGCAAGAGCTATGAATTTGTTTGAAGACTCCTATGTGACAAGAAGCTTTCTATCTTATGGCCTGATTGGGAACTGTGAGTATTTGTGATTTGTTTTGGACGAAGTAAATCATGTAGTGTTGTTTCTAATCTCTGACTGGATTAGCTAAACCTAATAAACAATGAAAAATCACTGGGGTTTTGTTTCTTTCAGGGAATGGCTGGAATGGGGAAGGGAGCTTCTGTAACTCAGTTTAAACCACTGTCAAAGGCAGCATGCAGGTCCTTTGCCTGCTTCTGTGCTCACTCCACCTCATCTCCTACTAATGTTTACCACGATGCCATTGACAGGTGCACTCCAGTGGCCCTCTGGAGGGTGCCCATTTGGGGAGCTGTGGCAGCAGGATTCTTTCCATTTCTGCCCTTACAGACAATAAAAAAAAAACCCCGTAGCACTGCTTTTCTTTGGAAATTGTTCATGTTTTGCAATCCAGTGTTTCAGGAAGAAAATTATTTTCATGTTGGCCTCCCACTGCCTCTCCAGCATCACAGAATGTCTCTCCCTGCTGGAGAAGCAATAGGAGGCAAAGAGGAAAGCAGCTTTTTCTTGAGACTTTGGGTGAAAAAAATGCTGTCAATTTCAAAATTACAACAGTGGCAAAGTGCTTCTTTCAATTTGTTCCTTTCATTTTTAACTCCCGCTGCTGTTGCTATTGTCAAAGCAGCAGCAGGAGGCAGAAATGAAAAGACTGCTACCGCCACTCGCCCTTGGGCAGAACATTAAGAAGAAGAAAAACACCCTACATCAAAAAGAATTCCAGAGGCCAGAAAATGGGGCTTGTGCACCTCTTGTATATGGCACCACAGAGAATCATAACATCACAATAATTGTTTTATTTTTTAGAGCTACATCCACTCACCCTCTGCCCAATCAAAGTGCTGGGGGTGCAATACACATATTTTAAAAAGCACATGTTATTAAAATAATAAAATGCAAAAATATACACAAATGTCCATCCAGGAAAAGGGAAAGAAAGGAAGTGAAATTACTAAAAGGAAACCACTGGGGGAAAGAAAGGTTGAGGCACTTTTTTTTTTTTAAAAGAGTGACTCGGATATTGGGGGAATGAGTTTAACAATATACTGCAAACTCATTCAACTGCCAACCATGCTAAGGTGTGAAAGCAGAATCCTAACAGAAGGTTGCTGTACAAGTGAAGATACCTGCTTGGATTAGGACCAAAGTCAAGTTCTCTAATGTTACTAAAATATACACAATTAAAGACTTTTAAGAACTAGCACTGCCAACTCAAAATCAGTCCAGTATTTCAGAGGCATCCATGATAAATAATTCTGGGAAAGCACAATCTGATTATGGTTGACCAAACCAGTAAGCCTATGGGCTACTGCACTCTGAATCAGCTCCAAATAATGTACAAGCTGTGAAAAACATAATTATGATAATGCAGCCAAGTAGTCACAATTGGTTTTGGTACTGTTGTGAGGTCTTCACAGAATATTGCCTGCGCAACTAGAAACCAACACCTTCAAACCAGTTCTAGTACATGACTTCCCATGGAAAAGCTACCTTGGAACAATTCCCATCAATAACAGCACAGTGGAGATGGGAGGAAGAGGAGAGATCCTCTTCATACCACCAGCTGTACCCACCAACAAGCCTTTTATTTTCCTGGGATTGAGGATAAGACACCTTTTAGGAGACCAAGGGCCATATCATCCCACCATACGCTCACAATATGAGAGACAGAGCAAGATAAATTCTGCTTTCACTTGTATCATCCAACCCGAGATAAGTCATTTGACCTGTAGGGGTGTAACCAAGAGCAGGATTTGGTTGCGCAAATTATACACCATAACACTGCCATCTTGAACACGAAGTGATGCCACAATGCAGTGATAAAAAGTGGGTATGGCCTACTGGAAGGCAGGCACGACCAAGGGCAAAGTTCTTCCAGTGTATCTTTCCCTCTAGAAGCAATGGGTTTTTTTTTGTTTTTATTTTTTTTTATAAAGGAAGATGAGAAATTTAAAGCTGATCAAGGCAGGAATAATGTGTTCCTTTTCTTCTCTGCATGTGAGAATGCAGGAATTAGTGAAGGCACTCTAGGGACTGGAGGACACAGCAATAGTGGGGGGTACTCTTCTGTGTATTTGTGGGACATCATACGGACATTATGAAATCTATTTAGAAACTGTTTACATTTTGTTGTGTGCCAGCAGGTCTTCCATTTTTGGGTTGGTAAATAGTGAGGCACTGTGTCTGTGATAGATTCTGCTTCTAACGGGTACTATGAATTCTGTTTCCTTCTTTATTTATTGGTATTTTTAAAGAAAGACACACCAATAAAAACAAAAATGTGAAAGCTGTCTATAATGAATAACTACATCCTCCTTGGGCCCACTCTAAAATGATGTGCACAAATTTCCACATCTAAGGTCCTGTTGTGCCAAAGCTTGTATTTGTGCTCACAAACTGGATTTGTAAGTGTTTTAGTAACAGAACGTGTGTGCACAAATGCATTTTGCTAGTGCAAAAAACTTAGGGTCAGATCCTCAGCTATTTCAAGTCAGCATGGCCCCAATGAAGTCTTAACACAAAGGCAGGTTAAAACACAGAATATAGTGCTAACAATAATGAACAGTACAGTAGTAAACCGTGCAAATCTGTCAAAAGGGAGGTGAAAGATAAGGGGCAGCTTCTAAACTCAAGCCAAGCTGGGCTCAGTGCTGAGGGCCGACCTGCCTGTGGGAGCTGATCTAACTTACACCTACAGTCCTTCTGGCAGCCAGAACAAGGAAGGCATATGGACCCCGCTGTTATGACCCCTGTTTCAGGAGCCAAGAGAGTATGGAATAAGAGGAATCCTAGTTAAGGATGTTTTGTGCTGTAAGAATAAGGGATGGCAGGTGGAGTGGAGCTAAAGGTCTGGCCCAAGATCCAGATATTTAAGATTAGGAAGATGAGATGTTATTTTCCATTATTATATATACAACTTTTGAGGCTCTCTTACGGTAATAAAAGCTATATGAAAATATCAAATATACAATATTCTTTAAAAATAAAACAGGTTAATTCCAAAAGCTTTACATATGAACTCTTAGACAGCCAAAGAGTTTTCTAATCTGAGGTCAGAGATGCCCCTTACTTTGTTTGCATCATATAAAATGCTTGTCATTACATTACTTCAAAGGAATGCAGATAAAACCAGACTGCTGAAATGAACAAAAGCAAGCAGAGATACAGTATAACCTCAAGGAAAGAAAATAGAACCTATTTGTATTACTGCAGGATATCAATATTAAGAGACAGGGTTTTTTATATTGTATTTTGTGAAAAATTGCTGAGCTTTTCAAGAAAACAAAAATTGGATGCTTCATAGCATAACCCAGTTATTTTGCTACTTTGTCACTTGTGCCACTCTGCTTTCCATGCTATTACTGCCATCAATACTTTTTCAAGAGACAATATTACAGTGTTCAAAATGCTATGATTTCCTTTCTGGAAGACCTACCAGAGCCACCAGCACAGATTCATCAAATCCCCATGTATTTTCACTAGTTCATACATACCTACTCATTTTCAAACAAAATTGACCACGTCTAATCTTTTGTGAGAAAACAGTCTAATAATTCAATGTTTGCATGCGGATTAGTGTGCTATAAAACAAGATATTGCTATGCTAGGTTAGTATGCTATTAGCTAGGGGATTCTCAGGCATCTTTCATGCAAAGTAGGTCAATTTCTAGCCATATAATTCTGATTATGTCAAAGTATTTATTCATGAGTTTCCTAATTCAACATACTTCAAAATAAGTCATATTCATGTAAAAAAAATTAAATCTGAATTACAGTTGCAAATGCCCAGGTTATGGTTACTGACCCAGAAAGATTAATCATTTTCTTCCCATAACCATGTGCTCTGTAACAGCAGAACTGTTTCCTTTTATTCTTATCCGCTTTCATGTTTATTATTTATTAATTATTATTATTATTATTATTATTTCACGAAAGTGAGAAGAATATAAGAGGAGAAGTGGGGGAAATGACATACAGGCTTATCCAGCTAGAATAATTTCCTGTGCAATAAGCAGGATTACTAGCCTGGACAGAAAATATACTGCAAGGAACAGTCCTGCATTAGTTCGAAGATGGGAAAGGCCTACTATTCCGTCTAATTATCAGATTAATAGATCATATAAATATAGGAACCAAGACTCAAGGTGCTCTAAATTACTTCATAAGCAGTAAGCTTCTACAGGTTCACACGTTTATTCGTGCTTTGTACCATTCTGCAGTATTCAGGTTGTGTGTGGCGTTAACTTGCTTTCTGGAGTTCTTGATGCCCACTTAAAGGATTGCATTTGTGATCAACAGCACCCCAGCAAAATGCCCTACAAACTTTAGGGCTTGTAGAATAAATAGCTTTGGATATTCCCCTCCAGGGAAAATGCTGCCTACATTTAATCTTCTAATTTTTTGCCAACACCTGCAACAGAGAAATGTACAGCACTACAGAGATTCCTGCTAATAAAAATTATGGGTCAGATTCTTACACCATTCTACTAGCATAGAAAGACTTTGAAATGGTCAGAAGCCTTCCTGAGGATGACCCCTGAGCTGGTGTGGAATTGGAATAAGGGCTCTACACAGGCCCTGTTAAGTCCCCATTACAAAGACAGGATCAAGGACATGGCTGGAGTGTACTGTACTATGGTATTCTCTGCTTCCCGGGGCCCATGTGGCGGGCAGGGGAAGCAGGACTTAAGTTAATACTGTCCGAGGGAGCGGGCGTCCCCTGCGTGGTTCCAGAATACAGAAATCATAAAGGTGATTCAAAGCCCCTTCCCAGGTCCTAAGATAGACCAAATTCACTTCTGTCAGTTGAGATATCTTCACGTGCCCCAGCCACTAAGGCAAAAAGGCTCTAGGTCTGAAAAATCATTAATGGATGAGTCTCCATAATATATTTAGCCTCAAGCTCTTCTGTTATGAGGTTTTAAATACGAAGCCATGTTTCTGGGATCCATAGAATATAAGGGGCCATATACTACCCTTGAAAGTTCAATTCTCTGACATTAACAAGAGATGAACAGAGAAATGTGCATTATCCCTACATTTGCTCTAATAGCCAGGTATGCATACAGCCTTTTTCTTTGTTGCCAATGACCTTTTTAATCAAAGAAGGCATTCTTATTTTTAAACATTTTCAATTACCACTGTCCTAATATTAACTTTCTACATTTTCTTTTTCTGGGGTAATCACACTGAAATCTGTATCCTTTGTGTCTGGTTAGTTCTCATGCTAGGATTTAAATGGTATGTTTTGTTTCATCGTTAATAGCCTTCCTCAGACATTTATGCTACTGTCTGTAGGCATTCAATGTTATCTGACTGTTGATTATGTCTATAGCAATTATTTAACTGCCTACTGCACTGGTTTAAAAGAACATTCACAACAGTGGCTAACAATGGTAAGGTCAGAACTACTACTTAAATATAATTATTTTAAAATTAAATGCCAATCCTTTCCCACAGCCAGCTACTTACATGTCAGCGTGAAGACAAAGCTATTCAGTATGAACCGTATCAATGGTTTAGCCTGAACCAGCAGCTCAGGCCACTAATTTAGAGGCTGAAATATTTCTGTTGTTTTCTATATATGGATTTTAGTGTTAAACCATTATCAATTTGTAGGAAAGGGTTTTTAAAAAACTAACAACTTGAATATGAAACAAGATAAAACTGAGACAGACGATACAAGACATGGCAGACTTGACCCTGAGGACCATAGACTGCCAACTAGCAGTTAAAAAACATCAAACAACTTTTTAAAAATAAATGTTAAGAATAGAAAGTCCAAAGTGTGCCATTGCCATTTTTGCATATGCTGTAAATCTACCTAGATACTAATATGGTAATTGTGTTATTATTGGACACCCAGCTCTATATGTGTCATAAACAGATAAGAAAAGTTAATAGCACAGAAGTACTTTATATCTCTTTGACTGTAAAGAGTTAACAAGTTCAGTAAGCCTGGCTGTCACCTGACCAGAGGACCAATCAGGAGACAGGATACTTTCAAATCTTGAGGGAGGGAAGTTTTTGTGTGTGCTGTTAGTTGTGGTTGTTGTTCACTCTGGGGGCTCAGAGGGACCAGACGTGCAACCAGGTTTCTCTCCAATCTCTCCAATACAGGCTTTATAAGTTCAGACTAGTGAGTACTAGGTAGATAAAGCGAGTTAGGCTTATGGTTGTTTTCTTTATTTGCAAATGTGTATTTGGTTGGAAGGAGTTCAAATTGGTATTTTGCTGAAAAGATTTTAATTTGTACCTATATACTTAGGCTGGGAGAGTATTCCCAGTGTCTATAGCTGAAAGACCCTGTACCTATTACATTTTAAATTTACAAAGATAACTTTTACTGTTTTTTCTTTCTTTAATTAAAAGCTTTTCTTGTTTAAGAACCTAATTGTTTTTTTATTCTGGTGAGACCCCAGGGGACTGGGTCTGGATTCACCAGGGAATTGGTGGGGAGAAAGGAGGGAAGGGGGAGAGAGAGGTTATTTTCTCTCTGTGTTAGGATTACTTTCTCTCTCAGGGAGAGTCTGGGAGGGGGAGAGAGAAGGAGGGGGGAAGGTGCATTTTCCTCTCTGTTTTAAGATTCAAGGAGTTTGAATCACAGTGATTTTCCAGGGTAACCCAGGGAGGGGAAGCCTGGGAGAGGCAACGGTGAGGGAAAGGGTTTACTTTCCTTGTGTTAAGATCCAGAGGGTCTGGGTCTTGGGGGTCCCCGGGCCACGTTTTGGGGGGACCAGAGTGTACCAGGCACTGGAATTCCTGGTTGGTGGCAGCGTTACAGGTTCTAAGCTGGTGATTGAGCTTAGAGGAATTCATGCTGGTACCCCATCTTTTGGACACTAAGGTTCAAAGTAGGGAATTATACCATGACAATATGACTTGAATATTAAGTATGTTTTGTGGATTTTGCCATATGAGCCAGTAAAATACTAGTTTCTTTTAGTGAGAACTGAAAGTGCACTGATGCACGGATATCTTCCCAAGTCTGCAGGATGTCTGAAACAACTCTGACGGCTGAGAACTGCCCTTAGTCATTTTTAAAGGATGAAGTATGCGTCAGCCTTTTCACTCTCCCTTTGTCTGTTTAGAGTGTACGTTTTTAAGGCATCCACTATATTTTCCGAGATATTTGTACAGTACAATGGGGCTTTGGTGCCATTTTGGGTCTTTGGGCACCGCCACCACACAAATAAACAGTATAACAAGTACAGTGCTCTCCACTCATGGAAATCGACAGCAGCAGACAAAATCAGATTTGGGAAATGTTACAATAACTACCCATTCCCTGGGGTTATAAGAAGCTGTTTTCAGACCATAACGAACATTAGCAATGGTTTAAAAGGAGGGAGTTTTGGCAAGAAATGAGCAAAGCACAGAGATTAATCCTGCTCATGCTATTTAAATGATTTCCAGGTTTAGAAATACATCTTGGTGTCACCAGCCCTGGAAGAGAAAGCAGGGCCAGTGCACCTGTGCCTTATCAGTACATTCCAATGTGTCAAATTAACTAGGCTTAAAAGAAGGCCGATGGGTCCTAGGTGAGGAGAGACCTGGTGTGTCAGGGCTGCCTAGAAGGAGAAGGTGAGAGCTGGCAGAGACTGTATGTGGGTCCTGGGAGAAAGCTGAAGGCAGGCGAGCAGTGAGAGGGAGTTTCTTGCTGGCATCATCAGGCCAAGAGACAGGGTTGCAGAGGGCTGAAGGTGGGAGGAGCAACAGAGGAAATTGCCTGCTGGCTCATCGGGGGGGCGGGGGGAGAGCCAGAGCCAGAGCCACAGGCTGGAGAAGGCTGAAGGCAAGGGAGCAGCAGAAGACTTTAGCCACTGACTTCGCCCAGGCCAGACACCAAGATGCACTGGGACAGTAAGAAGGCCAGCGAAAGTGATGGATGCTCCTAGCAGGGAGGCTTAGAGGGTTCTCATAGAACAGTGAGGCTGCGCTCCAGATGGAAGGACTGGGGTGGCTGTTCAGGGGAACAGGGAAGAAGAGGACAGGTCCAGGTATCACCTAAGGGGCTTGTGTGCTGTATGTGGGACATGGAAAGATATTAAGATATTGGATGATCTTAATGACTAATTCCACTGGGAGTAATAGATGGATTTTACATTGGGACTTTTGTTATGAACTATTTTGTCTGAAGTTTTATGAGCGGGTACTATTGAGACAGGGGAGCCTGAAGTGAAGTTATTGGGTTACCTGAGAGGCGAAACTAAGGCAGGGCATTGCAGAGCCACCCTCAGCCATGAGGGAACACTCAGGAATCCACAAACCTTGTTACCTCTAGCAGCAACTGAAAGCAATTTTGGAGGAAAGCTGGACACCATCATATTTGGAAGAAATAGATACTGCTACTAAGTCCTTGTGAAGGACATGGAATGCTCAGCAGGTTACCTGTCTCTAGCACCCTGACACTCAGCTCTCAATGGGATCCAAACTCCAAATAAATCCATTTTACTCTGTATAAAGCTTATACAGGGTACATTCATAAATTGTCCACCCTCTGTATCACTGATAGAGAGATATACACAGCTGTCTGCTTCCCCAGGTATTAATTGCTTAATAAACAAAATTTTATTAAGTATAAAGAGTAGGATTTAAGTGGTTTCAAGTAATAACAGACAGAACAAAGTAAGTCACAAAGCAAAATAAAACAAAACATGCAAGTCTAAGCCTAATACATTAAGAAATTGATTACAGGTAATATCTCACCCTCAGAGATGTTCCAATAAACTTCTTTGACAGACTAGACTCCTTCCTAGTCTGGGCCTAAATCCTTTCCCCTGGTACAGTCTTTGTTAGATCTGGCAGACATCTTAGGTGGTAAGCAGGGTTTTTTTCATGACTGGCAGCCTCTTTTGTCCTACTTTACCCCCTTTTATAACTTTGACACCAAGTGGGAATCTTTTGTCTCTCTGGGCCCCAACCCCTCCTTCTAAATGGAAAAGTATTAGATTTAAGATGGATTTTATTATCAGGTGACATGGTCACATATCACTGTAAGATCCCCAGTCTCCATTCCCCATGGGCTGTCCCACAGGTATGCAGGAAGGCTTTAAAGTAACTAAGGCCATTTACACTTGATTGTTTCTGGAGCACCTTTAATGGCCTCCACTTAATATGTTTACATCAGTGATAAAAGTTTATATCTTATTCTTCTAACTCCAGATATAGAAATAATACATGCAAACAAATAGGATGAACACACTTAGTAGATTACAAGCTTTCTAATGACACCATACAAGGGGTATTTAGCGTAAAGCATATTCCAGTCATGTCATATTCATAAGCATATTTCCATAAAGCATATGGAGTGCAATGTCACAGGGGAAGTGAACGATAGCACCCCTGCAATGGTACTATTGTGCGGCCCACTCTGTGTTTCCACCCTCATGCATGACAGGGCATAAACCGTGCTGAACAGGGCTCTGCGACTGCTAGGAGCAGAGGCAAGAGCAGGGCCTGGAGGGGCGGCTGCCACAGTGCCCATGATCAGGCTGGGGAGCAGGTAGGATCCAGGATGGGGCCGGAAGCAGCTACCCCTGGAGAGACAAACACCCCAACCTCCCTGCTCCACCCCTGAAGCTCCCCTCCCCTTCAAAACATGTTTTCTTTGTTTTGAAAAGCCTGTCTTGGGTCACTGTATTCACCACTGGTCACAGCTCCCAAAGGGAAGAACCGCAGGTACTTTAACTCAGTCACACCTGCTGCGCAATCACAGCTGGAAACCAGGGTGCAGTAGCCTGGTCTGTGAGATCTATTGATAGAAGAATCGTGGCTTCCACCCTGAGAGAAGTGAAGGTGCAGGGCTTAGCATCTCTTTGGGTTCACTCAGAGAGATGGGAGAGGGGTCAAAGGGGCAGCTAGCCTGGGGAACCATGACAGTCCTAGCTTGGGCTTCCAAGCATCTTCTAGTCTAAACTGTGCTATGGAATGTTCCAGACTCGGAAAGGAGAAAAAAAGAAGACAGCCAACACAGGTCTTTTCAAACCAACGTCTGGGATTCAATGAAACACTCACAGTAACAATGGCCAGAGAGCTGAATCAGAGACTGTAGAAAGACTCTACATTTTCACTAGGTTATGAAAATTCCACCAGCTTACAAGAAAACACACATACTTCCAGGAGATACACTGCATCTTCTTTTAGCCGTACATGATGTTGCATCTTGTACATCTGTGTAACATGGAATTTTATTTTATAGGTGTCCAGTCATTTACAATGGGATTCAAGTTTTATTATTTCAATCTTAAGGAGAAAACAATGGGAAGGAAATTGTATGATAATGCATGGACTTTGATTAAATATCTAATCCATAAATCAAAACAGAAATTCTGCTAAAATCATCGGCAATGAGAAAAATTCTTCTGAATACCACAAGAAACCTAAAACTCCACAACTGCATAGTTATTTTTGGACTGTGAACAAACAGGTTCATACATAATGGATTACATTACCCATGTACCAAAACCTAAGACATGGCAGAAAAATGCTTATTGTTCATTACAGGCGGGTGGAGAAGGGTTACTAGAACACTAAGTATTTTAGGAGACTTGTTTTGTTTTCCAATTACACTACATATAAAATAATTCAGTAAATCTAAAATAATGTGGCAAATATAGAATACTTGATTACCTGGCTGTAAACTCAGATATTGTTTATCTTAGAAGCGCATAAATGGCAGCAGAATCCAGCAGACACAACGAACTGATTTACAGTTTGCTGTGCGTGTGCTGGGTTTCATTGTTTTATCTTCTGAAAACTAAATTTAAAAGGATATTTTAACTATGGGAAGAAAGTTCATTATACTGTATGCCTAACTGGGGGAGGGGAGAAGATTTTTTTTAAACAACAGATATGTATAACTTGCTCATAATGCACATGGCAAGGGTTTCATTATTTCAACCAGCTCCAAGTAGAGCCCTCAAAAACTCTATAGAGTTTGAAATCCACTTGACCAAAAAATCGTCTTTAGTGATCAGACAAAGTTAGAGCAGTGGTTTCTCTATCAAATATAACACAGATGTGTCATATGAATCTATTCCACGTGCATAAGGCACAGGTCAACTATCTGGAGGGGTAAGTATGGAGGGGTTGTTGAAGTAAAATCCATCTTCCTCAGTGACCAGTGAGTAGGTCTGCTACATGGCTGTAATTTCAGCCCATGTTGCAGTGTTTCTATGCTGCCTGCAGAGAGTGTTGAGGTCACTGGATCCTCAGAAATGCTTATCCTATGACCCCCTCTGTTGGCCTACTCTTGGCATGGCTTTCCATTTCTGTAAGTGGGTCAACACAGACTTCTGATGGCACTTAAGGGGTGTATTACAGTTCTCTGTGTGGAGTCAATCCTCCTGCATTCCTTCCATGTAGTCCGCTGTGGGGCTTCAGTGGCTCAGAAAGACTTGTGTGGGCCCTCCTCAGCACAGGTGTAATCATTTATTCACTAATTTGTTTCCTAATCCTATATGCTATGATATGTATGCCGTTCCCCCCCCAAAAAGAGGGGGGAAGCAAAAGAACACTGAAGAGAAACTCAAATGGTGAGCCATGCACTTAATACATTTGGATTTCTTAAAAAAAAATTAAGGTTTCTCTAAAAAGGAATTACTGACTCAGAAAAATATACAATCTTCAGGAATAAATCAAAAACCTTTCTTCACTAATCTAATTCCACCAGGGGCATTTAAGCAGTCCCCTAAGTAATTTAAACTTCCTTATTTGAAAAAATTTCATAAACACCCCCCTCTACGATCTCAGGAGCATGTGCTGGAGAACATATGAGTTATGATGTATTTCTTTGTTTGCAGTAGTAATAGGAATAGGTGTTAGTAGCCTGCCAGTTTTTAGCAGGCATTCCACTAGCAAGTAAATAAACCACTTAAACATAAATAAATGTACCTAGTCTTTCAACTTTCACAAAGCCCACAAAAATATTGCAGGTTTCAGAGGAACTACAAGCTATAAATTATAAATGTGGTCTCAGGAAGAGCTGTGCTGAGAAAATGATAGGCTTGGTCCGACACGAATATTACATTTTAAAAGAATACAATGATCCTTTTCTTTTCCTGTCATATGATACTTTGGTTTCCTAAACCACTTTGCATACAAGACAGGGTGGTAAAATGTCATAAAGGAGGAAGAAAGAGACTACATGATAAATAAGAGATCGGAGCTCTGGTTGTTGCTATTTGTAGAGGCTGAAATAACTCAATTGTTTTTTGTGCAAGATGAAAACTCATATTTGAGAGAGTTGGAAAGGTCTTCACGGAACATCTAATTCATCACTCTTTAAGCAGATGGGCCCCACATTATTCCTTCCATAAATTCTTACCTAATCTTGCTTCAACACCTCAAATTACAGCACCAACTCTCTAGGCAAGTTTTTGCACTGACTCATCATTCTGTCAACCCACCAGATTTTATTGATGAAGGGCTGAATCCTGCAAGTTGCTAAGCACCTTTAATGCTCATCACTTCAATTGAAGTTGAAGGCACTCAACACACTACTGGAGGTGCTCAGCATCTCTCAGGGTTACAGACCCTAATGGTTTGATTATTTATGCATCTATCACCACTTTCCTTCACAAATCCACCATGTGGTCTTCCAGTGAACAATAGAAAGTTCTGAGAGCTTTCGGCACAATTGGGCTAAAAGTCTCTCACAAAGTGAAACAGATTAATTTTGACCTCTTTATGACTTCACTAGAAGCTCACCCACCTCCCACTTTTTCACAGGGCCAATGTGAAGAGTCGGAGAGATTAAGCATTCAAACCTAGGTGAATTTATTTATTGAATTTATGCTCCACTGAGGACACATTTCTGCAGACCTTGTTATATGTGGCTGGCAGCACTGCTTTTCCAAGCTATGCAAACATACATGGCAGCAAGCACTTACGAGGAAACAGTCTCTTCTTCACAGCTCAAAAAGTTCTTGCTCTCTTTCAAATACAGTGCTTAAGTACCGAAGGGTGAATTTCAGCCTAATTGTCCCTGACACTGAGGTATCACTGTTGACAGAAGTTCCATTCCCCTTGCTGCTATTTAGCAGCATGACCCAGTTGTGATTTAGGATCAAGGACACCCAGGGTAACTAGAGTTACAAAGCACTAGAGAATTTATTAGGGCTTACAATTTCTTGTGAATCCTTTTTCTTCAAACAAGATGTTCTCTACAAATAGCTCTTTGTCTAGAGTAATTATTTGGGGATTAGGAAGAGCTAATAAAACCCTGTTGGAAGGCTGGAAGAATTTGAGATGATAACAAGGTTGCAGTGTGCCTGAGGGAGCAGAGACATCTTTCTGATAGCAATTTAATCAACCTTGATTAAAATAAACATCTATCCATGCCTTGTGCAATACATTTTGATAAAAATGTACATTCTGACCATCGGGCAACCTATTCTATCAGACCCCTGGACTGTCCACCTACTCATCCACTTTTTGCTCAACCCTGAGAACCAAGGAAGGCTGTGATGGTACCATATATTTGATAAACAAAATGGTGCAAGAGCTTCTGAAACCAGAAAGATGAAAACCTTATTGAAATACATAGACTGGTGCTTAAACAGACACCCACAGATATGACCAGTTGATCTTGAGAGCGAATACCCCGATTTATGCCCCATGAAAACCCACTGACTTCAACCGGAATGTATGGGGAGTAACAATTAAATTAAATTAGGGACATTTGAACCAGTGTAACTATACTGATGTAGCTGTATCAGTGTAAATCCCTAATGTAGATACACTGCACTGGTGTAGTATGAGGCTTGCACCAATGTGATCCGCCCCAATAAGTTACCAACTCCGATCAGTAGAGTTTCACTTTCCAGGTTGTCCATTGCATGCACAGTCTCCTCATAACAGGACATAAAAGGAACAGACACTTGGGGAACATCACTGCAGAGATCTTGGCCTCGGTCTTGCTTTATTCAAATACAACAGAGTGTACAGAATTTTCTGTAAAGCTGCAAGATTCTTTATGAAGTGTGCCCTAAATGACTATCCTTGAAGAAACAGTAATTTATCCCACAAACTCTTCTTGAACTGCCAAAATACGGATGCCTACAATAAACACCACTCTGTTTATCCCTATTATTCCTAAAATGTCAAATTACTGAACTCCAGCGATTTAGTCTCATACATGCCAGATCTGAATATCACTGTAAATATTTCTATTCACCATCTATGTCTCTGGGGAGAAAAAAAAAACCCTGTAAGTAGTGATAACCTATGGAAGCATTGGCTTGAATAATAATGGCTTGTTAGTATTATGCAACTATTATAGTGATTGTAGGTCTTACCCTGACACTAAGCCAGACAATTAAAACCTGATTAGGCTAAATTTATCTACTTTTGATATCTAGTTACTTTCATTAAGTTCATGACTGCTATGCTTAAAAAAACCTATAAAATAATCACGAAAGCAAATTCTGACTTTTATGTAAATCACTAAAGAAATATGCTGGCCAATCTCATTTAATCAATACAAATCCTAGTGATATTGGTTGATTTTTATATTGTTTAAACAAATCAGAGTAAACCACCTCTAATGAGATTCTGGACCTTGCTTTCAAGGAGATCTAAAATAAGACCAAGGACAATTATGCACACTTTACACACATTAAAAATGGACATATTGTAAAACCACCTTCACCAAAAAGCACATAAAGAGTGAGATTCTGATACCTTTACTCCACTACTAGTTTCAATAGAATATTTATGGAGCAAGGTGCTATTTAACATGAGTAAGACTATCAGAATTGGGTCTGATCAGTTTCAGCAACACCAAGAGGATAAAAAAATAGCTCCTAAAAGAGAAGCTTTGAAGAGATTGGTGTTTTTAAAAACTACAGAAGGGAATTCAACTGATAGAAAATACTTTGCAAAATAATTAAGTGAATTAATTTAAACCATGATTTTATGCCAATGAGTTAGGAAAACAGTACCAGTGATGCTAAAAGTGAAACATAAAAGACCTCTGACTCCTGGAGTCTCTCAATAAATACACTGTGCACATAAAATAATGAGAATATAGTTCATGCAATAAACACAAACCACAACTAAATGAAAATGTGCATTTTACACTATGCAGCCTATGGCAAAGTATGCCAATTACGTATTACAAATAGCGCTCTCTATCCTACATGCACACCATAAAGTGCAATGATGACACTGGACAGGCAAGGGTTCTAGCAGAAAGCAAGCTCAGACGAATTACAGTGTGAACAAAGTCCAAAGCAGGACAATGGCAGCTAACTAAAAAGCACAGTAAACTACTTTCCTTTGCCTCACATTGTTTCAAATGACCCTTCAAAACATCTTAAATGACATCAAACAAGGTAGAAAATCTTACAGATTAAAATATTTTCTCTGTTCATAAGACAATATAAGAAACAGCATAACAAATGGTTATCCAGAAGCTTTTCAATTAACTAATAGAGACTTTTCCTATTGCACACTGTAACTCAGTACGGATAGTTCAGAGCTAAATACATGAGATTGTAAAACAGACGCTCCAATATCTGACTCAAATGAAAACTTGAACATCTGAGTGCGAAGGGCACTTTGTCACCTTTGCTTAAACTGTTGAGAGCGAAATGACAATAGGTGCACATTACTGCTGCTACAGAAGCCTTGGTAAAGCTGGATTACACCAGAGGAAAATTAACAGTTAGTAATTACAGAATGACTTTGGAAAGGAATCTAGCTATAGATCGATCTATCTAAATAGATCATTCTAATTCTTTTCAAGTCACTTTGTGCTCTATATAAATCAGCTATATCAAAATTCCAAGAAGCCTGGGTATTCTCATAGACTCATAGACTCATAGGTCAGAAGGGACCAATCTGATCATCTAGTCTGACCTCCTGCACAAGGCAGGCCACAGAACCCCACCCATCCAATTTTATAACAACCCCTATCCCAGGACCGAGTTATTGAAATCCTCAAAAATGGTTTGAAGACCTCAAGCTGCAGAGAAACCACCAGCAAGCGACCCGTGCCCCACGCTGCAGGGGAAGGCGAAAAACCTCCAGGGCACCTGCCAATCCGTCCTGGAAGAAAATTCCTTCCCGACCCCAAATATGGCGATCAGCTAAACCCTGAGCATGTGGGCAAGAGTCACCAGCCAGCATCCAAGAAGGAATTCTCTGCAGCAACTCAGTACCCATCGCATCCAACATCTCCCCGCAGACCATTGAGCAGACCTGTCTGGTGGTAATTCAAGATCAATTGCCCAAATTAACGATCCTATCATAACATCCCCTCCATATACTTATCAAGCTTTGTCTTAAAGCCAGGAAAGTCTTTTGCCCCCACTACTTCCCTCGGAAGGCTATTCCAGAACTTCACTCCCCTAATGGTCAGAAACCTTCGTCTAATTTCAAGTCTAAGCTTCCTAATATCCAGTTTATACCCATTCGTCCTCGTGTCTACATTAGTACTAAACTTAAATAATTCCTCTCCCTCCCTAACGTTAACCCCCTTGATATATTTATACAGAGCAAGCATATCCCCCCTCAGCCTTCTTTTGGCCAGGCTAAACAAGCCAAGCTCTTTGAGTCTCCTTTCATAAGGCAGTTTTTCCATTCCTCGGATCATCCTTGTAGCCCGTCTCTGAACCTGTTCCAGTTTGAATTCATCCTTCTTGAACATGGGACACCAGAACTGCACACAGTATTCCAGATGGGGTCTCACCAGCGCCTTATATAACGGTACTAACACATCCTTATCCTTGCAGGAAATACCCCGCCTGATGCATCCCAAAATCGCATTTGCTTTTTTAACAGCTGTATCACATTGGCGACTCATAGTCATCCTGCTATCAACCAGTACCCCAAGGTCCTTCTCCTCCTCCGTCGCTTCCAACTGATGCGCCCCCAACGTATATCCAAAATTCTTATTATTAATTCCTAAATGCATGACCTTGCACTTTTCACTATTGTATTTCATCCTATTTCTATTACTCCAGTTTACAAGGTGGTTCAGATCTTCCTGAATAGTATCCCTGTCCGTCTCCGTGTTAGCAATACCCCCCAGCTTTGTATCATCCGCAAACTTTATTAGCACATTCCCGCTCTTTGTGCCAAGGTCAGTAATAAAAAGGTTAAATAAGATCGGTCCTAAAACCGATCCTTGAGGGACTCCACTGGTGACCTCCTTCCAGCCCGACAGTTCAGCTTTCAATACGACCCTCTGGAGTCTCCCCTTTAACCAGTTCCTTATCCACCTTACAACTTTCATATTCACTCCCATCTTTTTCAATTTAACTAACAGCTCCCCGTGCGGAACCGTGTCGAACGCCTTACTGAAATCTAGGTAAATTATATCTACCGCATTTCCTTTATCTAAGTAATCCGTCACCTTCTCAAAGAAGGAGATCAGATTGGTTTGGCACGATCTACCTTTAGTAAATCCGTGTTGCAATTCGTCACAATTACCATTGATCTCTATGTCCTTAACTACTTTCTCCCTTAAAATTTTTTCCAAGACCTTACATACTACAGATGTCAAGCTAACAGGCCTATAATTACCCGGATCACTCTTATTCCCTTTCTTAAAAATAGGAACTACATTAGCAATCCTCCAGTCATATGGCACAACCCCCGAGTTTATCGATTGCTTAAAAATTCTCGCTAACGGGCTCGCAATTTCACGCGCCAGTTCCTTTAATATCCTCGGATGGAGATTGTCCGGGCCCTCCGACTTCGTCCCATCGAGCTGTTCAAGTACGGCCTCTACCTCAGTTGCGGTAATATCCACTTCCATATCCACATTCCCGTTTATCATCCCTCCATCATCGCAAGGTTCCTCACCAGTCTTATTAAAAACTGAGGCAAAGTACTTGTTTAGATGGGGGGGAGGGATAGCTCAGTGGTTTGAGCATTGGCCTGGTAAACCCAGGGTTGTGAGTTCAATCCTTGAGGGGGCCATTTGGGGAACTGGGGTAAAAATCTGGGGATTAGTCCTGCTTTGAGCAGGGGGTTGGACTAGATGACCTCGTGAGGTCCCTTCCAACCCTATGATTCTATGATCTATGTTGGGCCATGCCTAGGTTATCCTTAACCTCCATACCATCCTCAGTGTATGGCAGCCCCACTTCTTCTTTCTTTGTTTTCTTCTTATTTATGTGGCTGTAGAACCTTTTACTATTGGTTTTGATTCCCTTTGCAAGTTCCAGTTCAATGTGGCTTTTAGCCTTCCTCACTTTATCCCTACATGTTCTGACCTCAGCAAGGTAGCTTTCCTTACTGATCCTGCCTTCCTTCCACTCCCTGTAAGCTTTCTGCTTTAGTCTAATCCCCTCTCTGAGTTGCTTGCTCATCCAGTTTGGCCTACAACTCCTGCCCATGGTTTTTTTCCCCTTTCTCGGGATGCAGGCTTCCGACAGTGTCCGCAGCTGTGACTTAAAGTAATTCCAGGCCTCCTCCACATGTAAATCCACTAATTCCTCCATCCAATCCACTTCCCTAACTAATTTCCTTAACTCTTTAAAATTAGCCCTCGAGAAGTCAAAAACCCTAATCCCAGATCTACATTTGTTTATCCTTCCATCTAGTTTGAACTGAATCAGCTCATGATCACTCGAACCAAGGTTGTCCCCTACCACCATTTCTTCTATGAGGTCCTCACTGCTCACCAACACCAAATCTAAAATGGCATCCCCTCTTGTAGGTGCTTCAACTACTTGATGAAGAAATCCATCTGCTATCACATCCAGAAAAATCTGACCCCTATTATTCTTGCACGTACTCGTCCTCCAGTCTATATCCGGGAAGTTGAAGTGCCCCATAATCACACATTTCCCCTTTGTGTTTACTTCATTAAAGACATTAAAGAGGTCTCTATCCATATCCCAATCCGATCCCGGCGGTCTGTAGCACACCCCAAGCACTATCTCAGGGGAAGCTCTAGTTGCTTTTTTACCCAGTGTGATTTTTGCCCAGACAGACTCTGTCTTATCCATTCCATCGCTTCTTATTTCGCTACATTTAATTTCATCATTGATGTACAAGGCTACTCCACCACCTTTGTCTTTCTTCCTGTCTTTTCTAAACAGCACATAGCCTTCAATACCCGTGCTCCAGTCATGAGTACTATTCCACCAGGTTTCGGTAATCCCTATAATATCCGGCTTCACTTCCTGCACTAGTAACTCCAGTTCCTCCATCTTGTTACCTAGGCTCCTCGCATTAGTGTACAGACCTTTTAATTTTCGGCGTTTGGTGTCAGTGACATTCTTTCCCCCGTCGTGCACAAACTTTCTACCACCAGCATCACCTGTTACTCTGGTTTCTACTCCACTATTCCTCCTTGGATCAAATCTTGGGGCCGCAAGGGTATCCCCGCTCACTTTGTTTACTTCCCTCTCCAGGTTATATTCCGGCGTGGAGATCTCCCAAACATCTCCCAACCATCTCCCCCAACTTCCTAGTTTAAAGCCCTCTTGATGAGGTCGGCGAGCCTCCATCCTAGAATTCTATTTCCCTCCTTGCTGAGATGAAGTCCATCCTGAGCGAACAGTTGTCTATCCGTAAATGCTTCCCAGTGACTGTACATCCCAAAGCCCTCCTTGTAACACCACTCCCTGAGCCATCTGTTGATCGCCATAATCTTGTCACTCCTTCGTCGCCCCGCTCTAGGAACCGGCAGAATCCCACTGAAATTAATTAATATTTTAAACACAGGAAAATAACCAGCACATAAAAGAGATGTATGGGGGGAAACAGTCAGTGAGAGGGAAAAAACCCACCCACAGAACTGTTGGAACCAGATCCTTAAGTAGCTTCTTGCATAAATAATTAATTAAGACTAATGTATAGACACAATTATCATGTACTACATTGACACTAATTGTTCTAGATGGGAAGAGGGTGCTATACACTAAAAGCTGTCTCCCTGTTATTTTGGGTATGGGAACAGCAGGGACTTTCTCTGGTCTCCCTAATTCCTCATTGATGTGTTTTAATATCACTCGACCAATACATACAGAAGGATCCTGGAATTAATTCAGACAACATGGGTTCTGTTTTTACTCACAGAACTGGTTGTAGGCTTATTGAAAGAAAGTCAAGCATATTTTACTCAAGAAGTTCATCCTTTTTTTCCCTTCATGAAAATACTCTGTCACTCTGCACAAGAAAAATGGTCCAGTGCTAATATTTTATATATAACAAATAACAAGAGTATGTCCTCCTAGATAAATATGAAGAAGGGAGCAGGAGACATAATTATATCCATATTTGGAGTAAGGCTTAGCTGAGATAGACAAACTCACATTCAGTGAATGTTAAATTCTGTGAGAAATTCTTCAAGGAGAAAAGTGAAAGCATGATATTATGAAAAGATTGAAGTTTGGGGAAAGAAAGAGAAAGAGGGGAAAGAGAAGGGAAAAAGATTTATGATCATATCCTTTTCTCAGTAACATTATCACAAATCCCACTGAAGGCAATGGAAGTTATACGAACATATCAGGGGCCAGAATCTGGCCGTTCAACTCAAGGACTCTCTGCCTGATTAAGTTTAAATTAAACTCCCTTCAACTTGTTTCCCATGTTGCCTATCTACAGGCAGACAGCAGTTTTTTCCTCACAGTGTGCACTGCCTTCAGGGCAGCAAAGAATGAGAACCCTGAATTCTTTGCACATTAAAGGCTGGTATAAATCCGCAGAGCTCCACTGAATGCAAGGCGCTAAGTCCTTCAACTCCCACTCACTTAGCACCTCCCAGGAGTTGCTCAGAACCTTGCAGGATTGGCACCTTGTTTTCAGCAAATAAAAAGGAAAACATCTGTAGAGGATGAACATCTCCTTGTTATCTGCAGGACAATCAACTTGTAAAAAATACTCCTTACAGACTGGCTGAACTACATACACATCATTAGAGGGCATATACAAATACCTGTATTATCTATTTAGAAAGCTTCACAGAAGCAATTAATCCCTCTCTTTACACTTTGCATCTAAACCCTACACTTCCCCAAATTTGGCATGTTCAAATGTTGGGATTGTAGTTCCTTGTCTCATACTGCTATCTGTTTCTATTAACATGGCCCGGAACAGGCAGTTTAGAGGGTTTGTTTTCTATTTCTGGCTTCTATGAGAACCAGGATAGTGGAAATCTCTACAGATAAGTTGATCACATGAAATTTTCTGCCATTTTGGGTAAAACCCCTTGTGAGATTTCAGCACCACGGATCCGAAACCCTTTCCCTGCTTCACCCTTAAACCTGAACTCCAAACCATATTCTAAAGGCTACGTGTACACTACAACTTATGTCAGCATAACTGATTGTTCTCAGGGGGGTGAATAAATCACCCCTCCAGAGTGACGTAAGTTACGCCAACATAAGCACTGGTGTGGACAGCGCTGTGTTGATGGGAGAGCTTCTGCCGTTCGTGGGGGAACTCTCTCCCGTCTGTTTAGAGCAGCTACATTAGAGAGCTTACAGCAGCACAGATGCATCTAAACGCAATTTGGTTCCAGTCATTGTCTCCTCAGCCCATCTCTAATTAAAATAACAACCTGAACTTAAATTTACCACCATTACAGATGAATGAGGTAATTTCTCACTACTGTTTGTATTAGTGTTGCCACTTCAATGTGCTTCAGATTTAAACAAGGCAGTGGAATGGTGCTGTAATTTATACAAAGGATGGATTTGCTCACAGCCACCCTAGATGTATCAGTTACTATCAACTGCAAGATTAGATTTTGTATAATACCATAAAAATCTGTGGTCAGACCCTAAAGATGAATGTCAACATTTTATTGCCTGTGGTTACATTCAAATAGCTTACTATCCACCCTTAAGCGGGTAATCAGCATGAGCCACACAACTGCAAGAGAAATTGCTTTACTCAACAATAAAAGTTGTAAATATACTAGATTTCTTATATGGCACATCTCTACCGACATGTAGATTTATAGGCTAATAAACTAGTAATGATTCTGTACGCTGATTAGTTGAGATATCCAAAAATCAGGAAAGATGGTAGCTGTTGAAAGCCATAACTCTCAGCTGCCCTATATTTCATAGGACGTCTAAGATTCCACCAGATTTTTAAATGCTATTTCCTATTGTCTTGCAGTAGTATCTCATTGTTGGGTCTCCCTAAGCTCCTCCTATGACACATGATCTTACTGGTGATCTGAAAGCCCCTTTTTATGCTCTCTACCCCTTCTGATGTGGGCTGTGCATGTGACCTGTGCAAATTGGGAAGCAAAGCAGAGTGCTGACAAGAGGGAGCAGACCCAGGTATTTGAGAGCTGCCCTTCAATAATGCAGTCTAGCGAGGGTCAAGGTGGAAAAAATGAGGTGGGAAAAAGGCAACTGGAAAAATCATACAATGCTTTTTATTGGACAGAGGCATCTAAATGGCACGGAGGTGCACTACTCCGTTGCTTTGTAAATAAACAAAAGTCTGATGACTTCTTTTTCAACTATAGTGTGTCTGACCAATTTATTGTCACATTCTGATTTAAAACGGAGTGCGTGACAGGATGGAGGGAGCATGCGATACTAATGAACAAAGCATTAGCTTCAGCTTCCTCCCCTCCCTTGCACAAATGCTCCTGGGGAGGGCCATAAACTGGGAGACTGTGCTGGAAGAGAGCCTATGGGAAGGGAGGACTCCCCACCTCAGGTCAGAGAATTCTGCTGAAACCCAGGCTTAGGGAGAGAAGCAGTGGTGCTGGAACAACATTTACAGTGATGGTGCTGAAGGCAGAAATCATGTATTTGGATTACTACTACTTCAGCACCCTTAGTTCCAGCACCTTTGGAAAGAAGTTTCTGTTACTCTTTTTAACACTTGTGTTAACTGGTTTTGATTTGTTTATGAACATTATCCTTTGAATTAAACCCTTGCTGGCTGCATTTGTGTTTTGTTTCTGCTCGTTCAGTGTACCAGTTTCCCAGAGTATAAGAAGTTGCATATTGACTAATTTGGGAGCTGCAATATTTAACATTTAAAAATGAGGCGTTGTAGGTCTCATCTCATCTCATTTGTTCACTAACACAATAACGCTTTTGTCCTTTGATTTATTCAACAAGTTTATAAAATGCACCACGGGGACTCTTCTCTCAGTGTGACCAGGTGGTGATCAACACCCTGGCAAATTCAGGCCCATCTTATTTAGGCACTTGTGATTTCAGCAATCAACTTTGAAAAGTCTGGCCATAAATGTCTGATGCTTTTTTTTAATTCTACACAGCTCTTAGCCTCAATTATATCTTCTAGCAATGAGTTCCATGGGTTAACAATATACTGTGTTTAAAAAGTAGTTATTTTTACCAACTTTATTGACCCATGAAGAAGGATAAATGGGAATATCCAATTTCCCTTCATCTCCTCTCTAAACAGAATAGTCCTAATCTTTTTTGGTTTCTCTTCCTATGACAGTGTTCCATCTTCCGTAGCCATTTTAGAGGCTCCTCTTCAGAGCTCTTCAATTTCTGCCAATTTTTTTTTATGAGAAGATGATTCATAGTTTTCAAGTGACTAGAACTAAACATAATATTTTAGGTGAAGCCATACCTTCCACTTATATAATATTCTCACAGTATTATTTTCTATCCCATTCTGCCGGCATCCTAACATTTTGTTTGTGTGATATAAACCCCTGCCTGGTATCTTCAGAGGTTTATTTAAACATACAGAATTGTGTTGAGTTTTTTACAGAAGTATATGTATTTGTTCTTATCAAGCACTTTCCTCCCTGTTGTCAGGAAGTTTAACATCCAAGATCCTGAAAGTGTTCACAGACTAAAGGGGTCTGTATTTTAAGGCTGCAAGAATAATGTTCTCTTATTGGTCACTAAGTTAGTGCTGCTTCTCACCGCTCACCTTCTCAAATTGTTCTTTAGTGTAGTTAATTTAAAACACACTCTTAGAATCATAGAAGATTAGGGTTAGAAGAGACCTCAGGGGGTCATCTAGTCCAATCCCCTGCTCAAAGCAGGACCAACACCAACTAAATCATCCCAGCCAAGGCTTTGTCAAGCCAGGCCTTAAAAACCTCTAAGGATGGAGATTCCAACACCTCCTAGGTAACTCATTTCAGTGCTTCACAACCCTCCTAGTGAAAAAGATTTTCCTAATATCCAACCTAGACCTTCCCCACTGCAACCTGAGACCATTGCTCCTTGTTCTGTCATCTGCCACCACTGAGAACAGCCTAGCTCCATCCTCTTTGGAACCCCCCTTCAGATAATTGAAGGCTGCTATCAAATCTCCCTTCACTTCTCTTCTGCAGACTAAACAATCCCAGTTCCATCAGTCTTTCTGCTCCCAAGTCTCAATGAAAGTCAATCTCCTTAGTTTTTCCATAGGATAAAATAAAATTAAAGTTAAAGGAAAAAGTAATATGCCACACGATCATTAATGAGAGGGGCATATATTTCAATTTCCTCACAAAAATCTACTCTTTGACTTCTGGTTTTCACTACAGTAATTACTCACTATAATTCTTCCAGCTGAGGCACTGGTATAAATTTATCAGTAAATATACAGTTATATATTTAGCCCTATGTATAGGAAGGTTCCCTAGCATATCTTTAAATAATGGCACTGCGGCTTGTGTTTTAACCTAAGACCTTTGCTATGCTCTTGCACAGGAAAACATACAGCTATTACCATTCATCATCAACCACCAATATCTTTCCTCATTCCTATTATATTGCCTGGTAAAGTGTAAGAGCTAAATGCTACTCTGTGGAGGCACTGCCTGCATACCATGGCAGGGCAATGGAAAGCAGCCTAGGCAATGGTCACTGTTGTCCTAATTCCATACCTAACTTTCACACATTCAGAAGTGCTTGACTGAAGGCGGGGAAACTCAAGACAACACCTGACTGTTTGCTGAGATATGAGCAACATTTTAATATCCACCACAAGATCACATCTCCGTTCCTCCTGCATCTATAGAAATAAATATGTTGGAAAATAAACATGTTTCTGAATAACAAAATATATTTGAAATAAAGGGTATCCCGTCAATTACCATAAATATCTCATACCACATAATTCAGCAGACTCAGGACAAGATTTTTTCAGTCTCATCTACAATGGAGAATTGAGCCATTTCAAGGTACAATGGATCAACAGTAATTCTCTAACACAAGATCACAAGGACTATTTGGCATGTATAAATCGCAAGACCAGGCTAACAAAATCTCTTATCTGTAAACATGTCTGTCCAGTCTGAAGGGTCACTTAAAAAAATACTTGCAGCCAAGTGCAATAACTGAAAACTTCTGAGATAGCCGATCCCATCTGAGACGGTTCTTGGGGCACTCTGTACTACAAGTCACCTTGTTATCCCCTGCCTCCAGCAAGAGGGAATCTCTCTTGGGATAACTGGGGGGTCAGCTCCCAACCACCATCAGCCTTTCAGCCACTCGAGCTCTTTCCTCTTGGCTATGCCAGCCTTAACTTTGCCTTGCAAAGGTTAACAATTGGTGCACTTCAATCCCCAAACCCCACTGTACTGTTCCCCTGTGATATCGAGCTCTAGACACTGGCTAATCACAGAAATCCCACATCCTCTGAACCCAAATGTGCAATGTACCCCAATTTACCAGTCTGACCTTAACCACCACTCCCATAAAATGCACAATACTGTACTTGTGAGCACTTCTGAAAAAACAGAAGTAGGTTTATAGTTAAGAAAGAATAAAGATTTAATTAGAAATGAGAGAAAGTGATGGACATAAGTGGTTATAATACAAAACCTGGGTCTACACTTATCAATAGTTGCCTTTCCTATATTATAAAGTAGGTTTTCCCCCTAAAGTTCAGTCTGTTCCGGAGCTCGCTGGTTTCACAAAAACCAGGATCCATCTAGTCATGAAGGTCCCCCGGTTCTTAAGAGGTTTCCACAGTGAGTGAATACACTCTGGGTATGTCTACACTACGAAATTAGGTTGAATTTATAGAAGGCTGTTTTTTAGAAATCGTTTTTATACAGTCAACTGTGTGTGTCCCCACACAAAATGCTCTAAGTGCATTAAGTCGGTGGACTGCATCCACAGTACCGAGGCTAGCGTCGACTTCCGGAGCGTTGCACTGTGGGTAGTTGTGGGTAGCTATCCCACAGTTCCTGCAGTCTCTGCTGCCCATTGGGATTCTGGGTTGAGATCCCAATGCCTGATGGGGCAAAAGCAGTGTCGCAGGTGGTTCTGGGTACATGTCGTCAGGCCCTCCTCTCCCTCCCTCCGTGAAAGCAATGGCAGACAATCATTTCGTGCCATTTTTCCTGGGTTACCTGAGCAGATGCCATACCACGGCAAGCATGGAGTCTGCTCAGCTTACCGTCAGTCTCCTGGGTGCTGGCAGACGTGGGATTGCATTGCTACACAGCAGCAGCTCATTGCCTTTTGGCAGCAGACAGTGCATTACGATTGGTAGCCATCGTCGTTATATTCCTGGGTGCTCTTTTAGCCGACCTCAGTGAGATCGGTCAGGGGTGCCTGGGCAGACATGGGAGTGACTCAGCCAGGTCATTCCCTTCTTCTGCCAAGCACCCAGGAGATGACGATGGCTAGCAGTCCTACTGCACCGTCTTCTGGCAAGCACCCAGGAGATGATGGTGGCTAGCAATCGTAATGCAGCATCTTCTGTTGGGCACCCAGGAGAGAACGATGGCTTGCAGTCGTACTGCACTGTCTGCTGTCAACCTAAGATGTAAAAGATAGGTGGATCAAAACAAGATATTGACCCAGTTTGTTTTGTGAAATCAACGGCCTGCTAAACCAAGGGATTTGAGTTCAATCCTTGAGGAGGCCATGCTGTGTGACAGTTGTTTGTGTTTCTCCTTGATGCCAAGCCATCTCTTTTGTTGATTTTAATTCCCTGTAAGCCATGTCATCAGCCAACTCTCCTTCCGTCAGATCAATGGCAGACAATTGTTTCGCGCAAAACCAGGCGAGGAGGCGACGGCAGCGCGGTGATGAGAGGGACATGGTCATAGACTTCTCACAAAGTACAGGCCGGGCAATGTGCCCCGGCAATGTGCATATCATGCTGATGAGCTCTGCATGAGCTCTGCAAACAAGCTGGTCAAACAGGAAATGAAATTCAAAAGTTCGCGGGCCTTTTCCTGTCTACCTGGCCAGTGCATCTGAGTTCAGATTGCTTTCCAGAGCGGTCACAATGGAGCACTCTGGGATAGCTCCCAGAGACCAATACTGTCGAATTGCGTCCAAACTATCCCAAATTCGACCCGGCAAGGCCGATTTCAGTGCTAATCTCCTCGGCGAAGGTGGAGTAAAGAAATCAATTTAAAGAGCCCATAAAGTCGTAAAAAAGGGCTTCGTTGTGTGGATGGGTCCAGGGGTTAAATCGAGGTAATGCTGCTAAATTCAACCTAAAGTTGCAGTGTAGACCAGGCCTCTGTTACAGTGAAATAATCTTTTGTCTTTATTCAGAGTCAGGGCGATTTCCTGGTCCCTCCTGTTCCTTTTCCCCTTCAAGTGGTTGCAATCCTTTGCAACTGTCTTTGATGGTTTTCCATGAACTGTTCTGGGATGTGGCAAGGGCAGACAACATATCCTTGCACTGGCTGACTAGAGAGAGGTGACAACTCTGCCTTGCTGAAATGGGTCACCACTGAGACATGTTACCCCTAGTGACTAATTTTTACTCCAAGTCTATAAAGCATATTTTCATTATAAATAAATTATTCCTTAAACATTACCTGTATACACATCTCACAATGATTACGAGTCTTGACAAGTTATGAACTTTCTATAGATACCTTACATGTTACTCTCTGCGGACAAATATCTTGTCAGATGTGTTTGGTGCAGAGAGTTTGTCAGGCCTGAGGTGAGAATTGTTTGCAAAGCACAAGGGCCCCTTTACCTAGGGATCTTTGTGTCAGACCATCTTTTAAAGGTAAGCTGCAGAGGCTTTTTCCTTGACAAGGCCTGAGTTGAGGATCTTAGGTTTCAATTTTCCTCCTGTCACCACTGACCTTACTAGTCCTAAAAAGGTGCATACTTTGCAGTCTTCATACTACCAAAGATGTTGATATTGTCATCACCGATAGTAGGGATTGACATACACAACCTGAGAGACTGACGTCTTAGCATAAAACTGATCTTAAACAACATGATTTTAAAATAACTAGTAATTTTTAAGAACATACATGCATTTGTCAGTGATTTGGTTTCTCAATCAGTTTTACATGTATATTTTAAGTGCATTTCAATTTAACTTAAAGAGTCAGTGAAAATGTAGCTCATGTCACAGGAACTGTCATCATCAAAGTGGTCTTTATTAATTTCCCCCCTCTCCATCCCGGGGCTTTGACCAAAGCCTTTTTTATCTTCACTTTTCAAAAAAAAAAATCCTTCACCTTGCAGAACCACAGGGGTAAGAACCTAGTGCCTCAATCACTTAACAGTTTATAAAGGATGTCAGCAACATCAATGATCTACCTCACTCTTGAGGCTTTTCCCTCTACTTCATTTGTCGTTTGCTGTCAGCAGCACCTTTTCCTCAATCAAGAAGAAAGATGAACAACTGCCTTTGTAATCAGTTTCAATTCTACTCCATAGATCAACTAACTAAGAGAGCCATAGCATGGTATAATTTGCATCTTTCATCAGAAGTCTGAGCATATCTGACGGCTAACTTTCTGCAGCTTCAAGTGATCTTAATCCATGCCTGAACTTCATCTTTCAGTGGAAATGTCGACCGAACAAAATACTGTAATGCCTAGCCTATAATAAAAATTGTATTTAGATTATTATTAGGTACAGAAGCCCCTGCTCTTTATGAAAGGTAATAAATATGGGCTGGCAAAATAATTCTAACATGAAGATGAAGCATATAATTTTGATGCATACAGTATTATCAATAAAAGAGTAAAAGGAAATCCCATATAAATGCGGCACATTCGTATTAGTTGTAAAATAGAGCTCATTCTTAATTTTGAACTGGTTTGTGTTATAATTCCTGATCAACAGATTTTTTTTTTTAAATCATGCCAAAGCAGTTTCAGATGAAAGCAAAACGTCGGATATATTATAGGTATTATTGTAATGCAGGATTTAGACTAGGTTGGGTATCACATTTAATCACGAGTGTTGTGTCAGTTAAAGATGCTTAGAAATATATTTATTTCAAAATAATAGTTATTAATGCTTTGATATGAAATTTATTTTAAAAAGAATAAGAAGTGAAATTTTACATATAAGTGCATTTCATTTGGTCTCTGTTCAGTGACAGAATTCAATATGACATATCTCAAAGTGACAGCATCATGCTGGAACTGCCACCTGAGGGGCTTATACATCTTTACATTTCTCACAAAAGTGAAATTGAGTGACAGCTAAGTAAAATGCAGCTTTTAACTCAAGATGGTAGATGAGAAAGTCAATGAAAACATTCATAGTTTGTTTAGGCTATTTGGTGATGAATCTTCCCATAAGAACAGCTGCAACTTCTCAACTAACAAATCACTTTAAGTAGGTAACATAACACGTAAAAATAGAGAAGGATGCCTCTACTGAGGATAAAATCATTTAAAAGCAATAGAGGTTCTATTGGTATCATTTAATAAAGTGGAATAGCATTTTCCTAGAACTATGATTCTGTAACCCTGATGTTGTGTATCTACCCTTCACTGACTTACTCATAAGAATATGGAACGTGGCAATAAACAATCAGCAGAAACAGCCTAGAGACATCTTGTCTGAGAAAACTCATCTAAACAGATCTTACTTTTTCTTTATAAATCTAATGCTCTATGGTAAGTGATAACCACGAAAGCCTAAATCCGGCCACACAACCCACAATTTTACATCTTCCAGGTTTAGACGGTTTATATCCCCCATAAATACAGTACCAGAAGGAAACAAGGGCCTTCTCAAATCAAATATTAAAATTATGAAAGATATTGTGTTGCTTTGCTGTGCAGTGTTAAATAGCTATTGTCATTTCTTGAGGTAGCAGCATTCCACTGGTAGTTGATTGTTTCATTATATTTGTATTTGCTAAACATGTACCCATCACTCATGCCTTTAAGGGTATTTACATATTTGAAACATAGCTTTAAATAAAATACATACTGCTTACAATAGGCAGCATTCACAGATAATTTCTAGACAGTACATTGTGAATCTATGTGTAAAGCACTTTGGGTCACAGGATCCAAGAGACAGAAGTAAGTTATTCTCTAGTCCATCCCCAAGGATCACTATGTGAGATTTGGTACAGCCTCTCTGTTCATTCTCTATTTTGGTCTGCCATGAATTCTTCCAGTAACAGGGAATTCAAAAATCTACATCAGCACTCCAGTTTATTCCACTGGATTCAGGTCTGCAAAAATATGAAGGCTCACGATATATCAGCGTACTCCACCCTTACCAAGCTGCTGCTGATGAAAACACAAAGATTTTATTTGTGATGTTTCATACTGGCAACTGAAAATAAATTCCCCTCCTACTGCTTTGTATTTATAGGTCAAACCTCCTATGTTACCCCCTATGATACATTATCTCTCATCTCTTCAAATTAACTTATCTTATCTTTTCAGCATACTTTATAGCTTTCTAAAAAGACTGTCATTTTGTTGCCTTCTTTGAATTCTCTCTAGTTTACTATTTATTTAAAGAATGAGAATTAAAATAGAATGCAGCACTCCAACCAAAAACTCCGCTATGATGAATGAATACAACAAATCACCTTATTGAACCTACAATATAACATTTTATTTTACAGATCTCCACGGTGCCATCAACACCCTCTCCCCTTGATTATTCCAACTCCCTTTGTTCCTTGTCTTTCATCTTCTGTATTCCCAGAGACTTAAACTGTTATTGCCTTTTGTGGATATAAAGCTTATTGCTTGTAGGAATGATCTAGCTAGATCTAGCACAAGTCTTTGTCAATTTTCTATGCCTTGGAAAGGTTATAATTTATATAGTGGCTTCCTAGTACTACTCTGTGGGGCAATATCTCTAATACCAAAACAAAGGAAACAAAATGTATTTTCCAGGTCAGTCTCAACATTAACAAGATCAGGAGAGAGCATCAAGTGAAACACAGCCTCACTCAAAACATACTCAGAGGGCCCAGGACTGCAATTCTCATGATACCATAATAGGTCTCATCTACTGGTTCTTATATATGGAGCCTAAATGTTACAGTGATAGATGCTGTTACACCCTGAAACCCCAATATTCACCACTGTCATGTAATTAGGATATGTCTTATACAAAGTATGCCTTGTGAGGTGTCATTCTACAAGTCTTGATCTGCTAGACAGTAATATATTGTTGGATTGTATGTGCTATCATTATGTGCAAAGTTATGAAGTTTGGCTATGTATGTGTTGCTGAAATATGTCCTGAGGTTGAAAACACCCACAAGCAGCCTTTCAGGTACGACAGTAAAAAGGCCAAACAACATTAATGGCTTATTGAGGAAATGCACACAAGCACAAGGATTAGCTCAAGATCTGTGTACAACAGAAACCTCTCACAGATAGTACTACACAATGGGAACAGGACACAGCAAAAGAGCTTTCCAGCAAGTGGGGAGACGATATAAAAGGGGGAAAATGACATTATGGGGGGTCCTCACTCTCCCTACAACAGCACACCTGGAAACACCTGAGGAACAAAGACTGAACTGTGGGAAGTGATGGTCTCAGGCTAGAGGGATTTTTAGCCTGTGTATGAAAACTTGGGAAAGCCAAGGCAACTTGTGCCTTAAGAATCTGCCAGCCTGTTTCACTCAGGGTGAGAATTTGCTAAATTATATTTTACCTATCTATTGTGTTAAGCTCAGTTTGTGTTTTTTTGTTTATTTACTAAGGTAATATGTTTTGTTCTGTTTGCTACCTCTTATAACCACTTAAAATCTGCCTTTTACAGTTAATGCATTTGTTTTGTTTATCCTTAAACCCAGTTTGTGCAATTTCTAACTAGGGGGCAAGAAGTTGTGCATATCTCTCTTCACATTGAGGGAGAGGGCAGATTTTTCTATACAGTGCAAGACAATATACCTTTGGGTCTGCACTCCAAGGGAGGTGGGCACCTGAGTGTTGGGGCAAGTCCCTTAATCTGAGCCTTCCCAGAGCTGAGCTCAGTGTCTGTGTCTTTCTGCAGCTGGGTGTGGCCCTGCCTGCCAGGGCTGTCTCCAGGCACCAGCCCAATAAGCAGCTGTTTGGGGCAGCCAACGGTGAGGGGTGGCAAGTCCGGGTCTTTGGCGGCAATTCGGCGGCAAGTCCCTCACTCCCACTCGGAGCAAAGGACCAGCTGCCGAATTCTGAAGGTAGAGCTGCAGATTGCGGCTTTTTTTTTTGCTGCTTGGGGCGGCAGAAACCCTGGAGCCGGCCCTGCTGCCTGCGTGTGTGCTAGAGGAGGTTGAAGAGCCTGGCTCAGCAAGAGAGGTTAAAGGGGGCCCAGGCTGGCGGAACAGGCAGGCTCAGTGATATCTCAGTACATCAGGTGGCACCTTAAAGAGGGCAACACATCACAGATGCATTTGAAATCCATACACAGAAATAAGAATAATGTGATGCTAGTTATAACCTTTTTAAAATGTTCACTTCTTATTTTAGTTCAATTTCCTACCATTAGGCACAATGTTCAAAGGTGGTGAATGGCTATGGGTAAACTGTGACTCAGTTTACAATGGCGTTAAAGCATAGCTTTTGCTACCACAGAGAGGTGCTAAAATTATTCCCCTCATGAATTCAATAGGAGAAATCATCAGAAGAATGTGTTCTGCTCAGTTACTTCCAATTCTCTAATATCTTATCGAGTCCTTATTGCCAAGAACAGGGGTTTTTTTAATTAGGGACATAGTAGTATTTAGCATTTGTTAACAGCTGACAGTACAACCGGAACTGGACTGAACATAGAGGAAGACACTGACTCTTCTCACAGGACCCTACAGTCTAACTGGAAATTCTACGCAAGAGAAACGGTATCCCTGGAGGACCCAATGGAAGTTATAAATGGGCACTGAAGAGTTTGTTTGCTTGATTTAAAATCAGTAGGTTAATACTGCTAGGCTTGATGGGGAGCATGTGTTTTAAGAAGAATTTGAACCAAGAAGTCATGTCAAGGCAGTGAGTTTCAGGCTAGCTGTCACCAAGGAAAAAGGCTTGGAAGGAAAATACAAAGGGAATGGTTAGCTAGGAGGACTTGAGTGGAATGAAGGGAGCACGAATGGGATAACAGAAGAGATTTAGGCAGAGACAGAGTTATGTAGGGTGTTTAGACTACATGACTATAAGAATCTTGAACTGAATACAGGAGGGAGGTGAAGTTGGTGAAGAGATTCAAAGATTGGACTAACAGAGGTAGGGGGGTGGGAAGATGGTTTTAGGGAGCCAGGAAGGACAGCAAGATCAGATTGCAGTAGTCAAGTTGTGGGACAATCAATGCATGGGAAGGCATTTTAGCACTAGAATGAAAAGGATGGAGATTTCAAATGATGTAGAGAATGAAATGACAGGAGTTGGTGGCCACATGGATATGAGATAATAATAGGAGAGAATATATAGTCAAACTGAATTTGAGTAGAACTGGAACATTCAGGAACTCATCATGGAAAGACAGACAGAAGGAAACACAAGATTGAATAGAAAGGGTGAGATACATTTGACAGCAACTTGACAGGGGAAGGAAGTTATCAATACAGAGGTATGTTGGTTGAACTTGAAGCCATGAGAACAGATGAGGGCAGCCAAGGCCAAAGCATAGAGGGAAAAGTGAAGATGATGAGAGACAGAATCATCTATCCAGATTCTTTTGAGAAAAGCTGATTCAAGACAGGATCCTGAACCACTGAAATCAATGTGAGCTAGGGCAGGATGCCACCACAGGAAGCACCAAAAGGACAATCAGACACACAAAAGACCCACGGAAACCCAGGGAAGCAAAGAGAGGATAAAGACTGATAAGGTGAGCCAGAGGTAAAGGGAGAATAGGAAGAGAAAAGTAGCCCTTGAATGTGGCCAGCAATCGCTCACTGATGATCTTGATAAAGCAGTTTTGGTAGAGTTGGTGGGGAAAATACAAACTATAGGAGATCCAAGAAGAAATCAGGAGAGAGGAAATCAAGGCAGCTGTTACAGACAGTTCACTGTAGTACATATCCCTTAATGAAAGTAATATATTGCTGTGCCTGAAAATAATATACTGCTGTGTTTGGCCTGCGGTATTTAAGTCCTGAACTCAATAATCACATAAGATATTTTTCTTGTAATTACAAAAACCTTCTTCCAATAATCTCAAAATGGCATTGGCTCTTTGTCACGAGTGCTGAGCCACACTAACAGCTGCCTTGAACTATTGTGGGATTGCTTACATATCCTCATTTTCTATTCCAAGACATTGCTATTGCTATGTACCTCTAGCCCCCTGAAAAGACAGTGAACTGCATTCCAAAAGCATCACAAATATACAGAGAGAGCAGCTGAGATGAGATACAAAGATGCCAAAAGGCGGCAAATTAAATAAGCCAAACCAATTAAACTGGGGGGGGCAATAAGAAATAATGAGAGACAACTAACTCTGGATGCTTTATTTCAGGTCACGTCTCCAAAGGAGCGACTATCACTTTTAATTCTCACCAAGGGAGGAATGCTTACTTATGTTATCTGCCTGCAAAGGCAAAACCATGAAGATATAACAACCCTTGTATTGGACAATTCCTTTGCCTGTGAATTTGCAAAGAAGAAGATTCCTAAATCACAAAACTACTGATAAGGTTTTTCAGGAACAGTAGATGTAGACTTAAATAAGGAAGCCCCTAGAGAAAGGACTAGTAAATCTCCTAACATTCATGTTTATTTATTCTTCAGAATCATATTTTTTAAAAAAGATGTTATCCCATCTAGCAGGTACCCATCCAATGCTCTGGTTGCCCTGACAAAAAATTAACAATATGAAGTCATTCCCCCTCATCTAACAGACTCTACGCTCCATCAAAAATAAATTACTAGCTAAACCCAGGATAAAAATTCAATCTGTAAAGACATACTCCCCGCCGTAAGCCACACACCTCTCAGACACCTTGTAGAAAAGGTAGGATTTGCAGCATGACAGGAAAGTAAAAAAAACACAAAACCCCACCAGCTTCTCCCATCTGTTTGGTGCAAGGGAGCCCCAGGCTGAGGACCTCTTCTCTCTTTACCAGCAATGGTGTGACACAAGCAGCAGTGTGGTAGAGACATATGGATACCTACGTCTGAAACCACTGAGGACATCTACATAGAGATTATAAAAAAAAATTCATCACAAAGATTTTTGAGGGCTTATGGATTGATACAAAAATGTCTGTCATCCCACCCAAAATCATAGCATTTGTAATTTTCTAACAAAACAAATCAAAACTAAAATTCTTTGTTTTGGTCAGAATTGAATGGAAGCCAAAGGAAAATTACTTGCTTTTTTGTCTTTGGAGCAATAGGTCCAAGGCGGAATAATAACAACTTGAGTGCTGAAAAAGGTTTCTTTTTCATTCTATTTGATTCCAGCTGAAAAGAATTTTTTTTCATTGAGAAGTGATTCAAAATATACTTTTTATTTTTGAATGTTGTTGAAAATTAGATTGGAAAATTCAGTGAAAAAGTTGGAAGAAAATGAACTTTTTTTGAACAAAACAAAAAAAAACCCAGTTTCATTTGAAATTTTTTCATGGAAAAATAATTCCCTTTTCTTGACCAGCCCTACTTTAATGGTTAAAACAAGTACCTCCAATTCTACCCAGAAACTCACAGCTAACCTGTGCAGCTCCCAAAACACTAACACTCCTGACATTCAACTTTACTCAATACATGGGCTGGCGTCTTCAGCACCAAGTTCAGTTTCCAGTGAGTCTCAAGCCGCAACCCCATCCACAGCACATTGCAGCAGCCTATTTTTCAGAGAGGGCAAAACCGAGGATAAGTGTGGAGGACAAAGCCAATGATATGTCTACATACAACTCAAACAATTCACTCGCCACACAAAAACGCAGATGGAACACTGCCTTCTTGCCTTGCACATCAAGAAACAGTTTGGTTCTGGGCAAGACCTAAGCTGCAAATCTTAATGACACATGGTAGATGCACTCCTTCAGTCAGGGGTGTCAATAAAACACTTCCCAACAGAGTCCTGCAATATGACCCGAACCTGACAGGACCCGATTACAAGCACCAGGTCCAGGCCAGGTCAGGTGGGAGACAATCAGACCGTCTCGGGCTACGGTCGGCTTGGATCAGTTCTCCTCCTCCTGCCCGTGGGGTTGGTGCAGGAGTGGCTACATGACCTGCTCCTGCGGGCCATCACCACCTTGCTGTGCTGTGGATGCTACAGTCCGGAGTGAGTGTGCCTGCGGAGGAGTGAAATCACCTCTCACTCTGCAGGCTGCACACACGCAGTGCAGCAGGGGGCTCGCATTGCTGTTGCACCAACCCCAAGAGCAGTAGGAGGAATGCTGAACCTAGGGTCAGGAGGCAGCAGCGCTGGAGACTCAGGTTTAGGGGGAAAGGTTGGTGTTGGGTCAGGTCAGAAAACAACTCGACCCTCTCAGGCTCAAGTCGAATGGGCTTGGGTCAAGTCGGGCCTCTCCTTTCTAATTCTGCTGGCTGTTTGCTCCAACCTATTGATGTCTGATATACCAAATGGAACTTCAGTCCACCAGACCTCACTAATGCCCCATTCTCTAGCAGACACTAGACCTCCCATTCCACTGGGGACATACGGCCAGGTCCCCAGGTGAGGAGAGTATCTCCACTCACTTCTGTAGTTTACACTTGCTAAGAATATGGACCCCAGAGCTGAAAACTTACCCAAAGAGAACATGTCCCATTTCTTCTTACATTCACATTGAGCAGATGGAAGGACAGCAGGAAATGCTGCTGCTCCCTTGACAAGCAAACCTTCAGTTCTGATGAACAAATTCCCATATTTAAGTGGCAGTGTTCAGATGCAATATATCCAAGGGTACTGGAGATGTAAGCAAAAACTGACAATAAATAACTTTACAATATGGAAAAGTATAGTATTAAGAAGTGTTCGATATACTTGCAGCATCAAGTATATTTCTAAATAGTTTGGGGACATACCAGAAATTACAGATGAGCTAGTATGTCTGATTTTAAATTCAGCATAACAACTTTTCTCCAGGCAAAGCAAGTCATCAATATGAAACTGTCAGAAGTTTATTAAAACCCAACTAGGTATACCCTAAATCTGCCACATATCTGAAGAAGAAAAGAAAAAACTACCTCAGGAATTTCAGGTGAAGTGATTTTGTTTGTTTGCTTGTTTTTTTAAAAGAAATTTTATTATAGAAGTGGCTGAAGTTCATCCTAAATTTGCTCTTAATCTGGTTTGGTTCAGCTGTCATTATTATAGTTCAAATTTTGCAAATGTCCATTACACATAGCAGATGAGCGGGTAATTACACACAGCCCAGCAGTTATATTTTGAAGAGACACAGTCAACTTCAAATCTAATCATTTTAAAAAATGGATGAAAAGCAATTCAGGTGCTACAATTGTCCCCGAGTCCCCATGCCATTTTCCTGGGTTTTACCATCACATTTCCCTAATTTTCACAAAGTTTTTCCCTCCCCTGGTGTTGTGTTGAATAATTCACACAAATAACAGGGAAAATAAGACTAGCTAAGGTTTCAGTCAGGCAGCTGGATCCACACAGAAATTCATGTTGGGAAAAGTGCAAACAACTAGAGGTCAAGTGCTACCAAATGGACAAAGAAAACAAATTACTAAAAAAATGAGAACCTGTTTGTTATTCTAATCTATTTCAATTCCATAATCTCAGGGTATTACCTGTAACAATGACAGGTACAACATTTTCAGGACGATTGTGTCTCTTTAACAGGGACTGAGACAAATATTGGATTAAGGAAAGAATAAATATAATGGTTTATTTTACACCAACTGAGAATGAGCATGAATATATGGTAGCAAAATATTTACGATGGCATAGGAAAAGCCAAATTTCAACAGCACAAATATTGACAAATTGTGACAGAACCATCCACCCAGCAATCCCATCCTCTCTCTTTGGAATTTCTGGTTTCACAACCCATTTGCATTGAATATTCTGTATCTCTTCTTTACTAGTACTCCATTAGGTCCATATGTGCTTAGTCACCACCAAATATAAATTGCTGTACAGCTTCTCTTCCAAAAAATTGTGATGCAGGGCTTCCTTTTTACTGGCACATGTTTGATTGGGCTTTTAATAAGTCCAGTGCACTAATACCATGTATGCATACATATTACTTCATAATGTTGGGCCAGTGATCACCAAATTCAGTTAGTCTATTCCCATTATCGTAATTCTTTCCCTCACACGTGATCACAAAATCAATATTTTAGGCCATTTGAATCCAATCTCCTTATTGTTCATCATACACCCACCTAGAATTCAGTCCATTCCACCTCTTCTATCACATGTTCTGCAGCCCTATCCATTACATTAACCCTAGATATTTAAGAATGTTTTTCTCCTCCAAGAGTTTCATGATATTGCTGCAGTTTGTGGGATTATTTTGTGTCAATGGTGCTATTCATGCAATCGTTCCCTGAAGCCAGGCTTAGAAATTTGCATTGAAACTATTAAGAAGTCATCCTGAGCAAATGTAATATGGAATCTCCAAGTAACATTAAAAAGTTAAACCTTCTCGTCAAATGGGAATGAAGTTCAAAAGCAAGACTCCCAACACTCTATCTATGAATGTTCATGTAAAAATCACATTTTACTGAACTGGGCAGTATTATTATAAACAATCATGGTTGTAATTTTGCTATCTGTACTATAACAGCTATATACACTTTGCATGGGAAAGAACAATGGGCATTTTTATAGAAAAGTAAAAGATGACAAGATAAATGTAATGCATATTGTATATTCCTTTTAAAGAAATATTTGGAAGATTCAGTGTGTATCATATTTGAAGTCACATGCACACACTTTTACAGAATAATTCTGTTTCGTTGTTGGGGGCCATATTTCTTTTTGGACTTGAGGTGCCTCTCTGAGATGCCAACAGAACCAATTCAATTTCAGATGTCTTCAGTATAGAATACCATTCAGTCAACAGAACACTCCAATAGGAGCTTAGATGCAGCTGAGAGACTTTGCGTGTCTAGTCAAAATTGGGACTTGGATAACAGTTGGGTGAGACCTAGTATCAACAATAATACGTGTGGGTTTGGTGAAAGCAACCGGAAAAGCTGGTTGAAATTCTATCAGCTCTTTCCATTAAGAGGAGAATGCCTATCATCTGTTATTCAGGCTTTTAAACTGAGGCTCATGTTAGATACCCTGCTGCTCCTAAGTGACCCATTAGCTGTGGCCAAGAATGTTTTTCCACATTTGCTTGGCCAGAAAGTTGCAACCTTTCTTTCATATACAGGCCTTACCACAGGTACCCATGCCATACACTCCTTGAAATGAGCATTAACGTGCTACCTGGAACAGCTCCTCAAGATCACTCAAAAACTTCAGTAACTGTAGATACTTCCTTAGTCTGTCAGTTACACTGGCTTCCAAAGGATTTTCTAGTGATGTTTATGTGTTTGCTTTGAACTATAAATATCCAAATGCTTTGGGATCTGGCTATTTATGAGGCAATCTTTGTTAGAATATGCAAGCATATTACATGTGTGATGACCATCTTTTTGACCGACACTGTGAACTGACTCTGGGAACTCCAGAGTGTCTACAGCTTGAGCTAGAGAGCAAACTCTCAAAGTGAAATATGTAAGTGACCAATATCCTCTGTGAATTGGATACAGAGGGGGACAAATAATACATGTTGGCCAGTGGGTTACACAGGCTTTATGAGAAAATGTCTTTCTTGTGACAACATTAAACAAGACCTGACCCAATTTTTCATCTCTTTACATAGGAAACTTCCAAGAAAAGTTGAGATACAGGATTAGTTGCTCTCATTACCAGGTAACCAACAACATGTGTGATCATTATAAACAAACATACCATACTGCAAAAACCACAGAAACAAGAAATGTAGAATCCAGTCAAAACATGGAGATCCTGGTCATTCTTGTTATATTGTAGCCCATCAGGTCAGAAAAGCCCGAAATTTTAATTTTCTGCATCTATAATGTTTACATTTTAACCCAATGATTTGTGGGAAACCTTTTTTTTTATTCTCTGTAGTTATCCACTACTTTCACCAAAATTACAAAAAAAAAAAGTGAGTCTAATGGCATTTAATTGGAACAAAAGCTCTAGTAGAAGTAAAATAAAAAACTACATATCCGCACTAACATGACCAATATTAAACACTAAATTGACATTCTTTATTGATTTAAGCTACTTTGCCAGTTAGCCTCACATTTCTATAACTGTTTGAATGGAGTGGCCAGTCTTGAAACACAAAAACATTCAAATGAAGATACAGAAAAGAGAGTACATTTAAAAAATTCTTCTGCAATGCAGAAATGCCATTGTAGTGTTTTAAAAATACACAATAAAACAAATGTCTTTCTCAAGCATGCACTTTCTATGAAAATATTTAGTACCTAACACGAAAGATAAATTACAATAACGTCTTTTAATGGTTTTGTTATTTCTGGAAACAACATCTGCCCTGACTTCAGTGGAATTACTTCAGATTTACTTCAGTGTAAATGAGAGAATTTGGCCAGCTGGACTTAGTCAATGAATCTAGCTGTACATTTTGGTATGTGTTAGTTCCACTGAAGTACTACTGAAATCCGTATTTAGTTCCATCTTCTTAGTTTTGTAAATGACTTTAAGCAATTACTGGTAATTGTTTTGTTAATATGCAACCCACCAAAGAAACATCAGCTGCGGGCATTCAGAACATTCTGACCAGCATTTCAGATGGGACCTAGGTATGCTACACACAGAAGAAGACATTCTGATAAATATATTAACAAATCAATTTGGAGTGTGATTTAGCTGCATCATTTTGATCTAGAGTGGTAGGATTTAGCTAACAAAAGAAATCTTTGCTCTCTTAGCACTAACTTCACGGAGAAAAATCAAGAGTGAAAATGCTTGTTATTTAGGCAGTTTTTACTTAGGATGCATCCATTTCACCATCTCACTAAATGTTTCCAATTTGCAGGTTATATTTTCCACTTAACTGGCAAAACAAATGGAAGCTGTCAAGAATAGCTGTTTGAACGACATGTCAATGTGCCCCTTTCCCGCTGATCTATGCTACTATATTGGCAAGGAACTTTCATTCCCAGAGGACGCTACAATTGTTTTTCAGTGCACATGTTCCAGCTACTAAGAACAAAGTTCAAGCTGTTTTTCCATTGTTATTATTGCACTCACCTTCTAGTAATTCATATGAGGTGTCACTGTTCATACAGCACTTGTTAAGTTAAAAAAATGGTGTGATTAGATGACTTCTAACCGTAGACAAAGTGTTTCACTTCTATGGCATGCTTTAATTTCATACGGCCAATCTAAACCTAGCTTCTCTGTATGGTAGTGTTAACACACTACAAAGTCAGGGAACTGGCATACAACATTACAAAGAAAGTGTTCAGATACTGCAATAGCAGTCACTGGTTACAGATCTCTGTTACATGACAGAAGTAACTTTAACAGTCCTATTCCAGGACTTACGACTAGGACCTATCTATCTAAGGTATTTATATGGGCCTGTTACCATAGTATCTGAGCACCTCACAACACTCCTTTGAGAAAGGGAAGTGCTATTATCCCTGCTTTACAGCTGAGAAACTGAGGCACACACGGTCCAAGTGACTTGATCAGGGTCACACAGGACATTTGTGGCAAAACAAGGAACGGAACTTAGGTGTCCTAAATCCCAAGCTAACACCCTAACCATCTTTCTGCTCTTAACTAGCGCTTCTGTTTGTCACACATCGTATTAGCTTCACTTCTGCTTTTAACATGTTCATTAGTATTTCTTGCCATTTGCTAGTTTATCGTTTTAAAACTTACAAAATATGTAGAAAATTTGGCAACTCTAGTCTTTTTAATTTTTTGCTTATTAGAAAGACAAGCTTTTTCTGTTTTCCATATTTAGTTATTTTAACTTTTGACCTAAAGCGGGTGAATAAATAGTAGCTGGACACTTCTGTACCTATGCATCATTGCAGAGCCTCATTGGTTTTAATGGGGCTTCCTGTAGGTAAATGGGTCTGGCTGCATGCACACAGCACATTGCAGAATCAGGGCCTCGGTTGCTCTGAAAGTGTCTGAAGTCCACAAGGAGGTGCTAAACTTGGGAAAATGTGGGTGATGATGGATCCTAAAGAGAAGATTGGCAGGGAGGTCAGAGCATAGCTGCCCTCAGTTCTAGATTTTGGAATTGTTGCCGACTTTTGCAATTTTATCACATACAGGCTTTTTTACCTGTCTCATAAAAACAATGAAGACTGCCAAAAGAGCTGACACTTGGAATTTCCATTCCATGAGAAATTCTGCCATTCCTAAATGTGTTTTTGTTTCAAATCAGTATGAAAAACAACAGAGACAACTAAAAGCAGCAAAGAGTCCTGTGGCACCTTTTAGACTAACAGACGTATTGGAGCATGAGCTTTCGTGGGTGAACACCCACTTCGTCGGATGCATGTAGAGAGACAACTAAGTAACTTTCATTTCACAGGAAATTATCATTTCAATTGAAAAGTTCAATTTTAATCAACTTGAAACTTTTATTCTGATTTCAACATTTTAAAATTATAATTCATAACATAAAATAAATTTCAGAACAAAAAAATACATTTAAAAACAAAAAATATGCTTTTTTCTATCTTTCTTCTAAAATAATTTTTGTCAAAATATACATGTTCTTTGGGAAAGTTATGATTTAAATTATACAGCATTTGCTAATGGAACATGGTTCCATATAAATCAGTTCTAGCTGCCAACTCCTTATTACTCCCTTGTTCAAAATAGCTGCCATCTCCAATTAAAAATCTGAAAGACCACCTCACTCTCCTATTTACCCAGGATTTTAATGATAACATCAAATCCTTCCCCAAACAACTCCAAGAGAAACTCTACAACCTCATCACCCACACACCCACCCCACAGACCTAATACATGCTTTCCAAGGCACACAAACAAGGGAACCCAAGCAGACCCATCATACCTGACAAAGGAACTCTTAGGAATATTTTGACTCTTAGAAACCATCCTCAAGCCACTCACCCCACAAAGGGACAGCTTCCTCCAGGACACAACTGACTTCCTCCACAAAGTCCGCAACATTAACAACCTACCTCTGAACCCCATTCTTGCCACCATGAATGCCATCTTCCTATACACCAAGACCGCTCACAATGACAGCATTGCTGTCTGCCACAAATATCTATAAGACAAAGGACAACACTCAAATATCCAAGCCAAACATGTTGCCGAACTCACTCATTTTATCTTCACCCATAACAATTGTACATTCAACAACAAACACTTTGCCCAAATCATAGGAACAACCATTGATACTAGAATGGCTCTACAATACGCCAACCTCTTCACAGGCCACCTTGAGGAAAAAATCCTGGACAAATGCTTCAAGAAACCAATGATATAGCTGAGGTACATCAATGATATTTTCATCCTCTGGCCGGATGACCTAAATTTCCTCATAGATTTCCACCACAACCTTAAGCACCACAATCCATTTATTAAACTCTCTAGAATATTCTCACCAGTATCAACTTCCTGAACACCACAATCAGCTTAAAAAATGGAACTCAACGGACAAGAAATGCACTGATCACCTCGGGCTGTGGAGCGGTTTTATTAGTGTGTAGATTTTCTAGCTGGGGCAGAAGCCCGAGCTCTGGGACCTTACCTCCTCACAGGGTCCTACAGCCTGGGCCCCAGCCCCAGCCCGGAAGTCAGCACAGACCTGTGAGCCCGAGTTGATTGGCATGGGCCAACTGCAGGTTTTTCTTTGCTGTTTAGATATAACTTCTGAGTCCTTTTCCCAGTTGTTAAGAAGAGCTCTGTGTGGATCCACTGCTTGTCTCTCTCACTCCTTCCTAGGCAGTCATTTCCCATTTTGTATGTGTGCAACTGATTGTTCCTTCTTAAATGGAGTACTTAGGATGAAATTCAATAAGGACAAAAGCTGTTTACTTCAGACCAGAAAGTTGGTTACCATTTCCGTGTTCCAGGCTGCTCCTTATAAACATGGTTGCCCCCTTCCACTCTTTTCAATAAGACTGAAGCGAAACCCACAGACACAATAGCAGCCACTCTATGCTTTTGGAGGAAGGCGGGAGGAGCTATACAGGGGGACGTGAGGGCAGGACAGAGGCTGCAGGGAGGAGAGGAGATTAAGGAGAATAGGGTAATGTAAGGAGCAGGAGGGAGACTGAAGTGGTGCAGAAAGAGAGAGATGGGGGTGAGATATGGAGAAGGACAGAATGACAACCTCCACATCCTGTGGGTAATGGAGGGGATTCCCAATGGCAAGGATGCATTTTTGCATTTGTATTGAAGGCTGCCTTTTGTCCCTTAGGATATGTCCACTATGAGCTAGAGGTGTGATTCCCTTGATTGCGTACATGTTCTCATGGCAGCACGATGAGAGCCAGTGTGAGCCACAGTAGCTTCAAAAGATCAAAAGGCAAAAAAAAAAATTCCCACATATTATTTTAGAAAATCTCATGAATTTTGAGCCAATCTCATGAATGTTGGGGTGTACAAGTCATGGTTTTTAAATGTGAGGGTGGCTATGCTGGGAACTGCTATCCCAACCCCGGGCACAGGACTTCAAAGCCACAGGACACACTTTTTTTAATTGGGCTGTTCCCCCTGCTTTCCTGGCAGCCACTGAACAATCCCGCCCCGACTCCCTGCAGCTTCCCTCTTTCTCAGGTCCCGATTAATTGAAATTCTGATATCTTGGCTATACAAACTAGTGCTAATATCTTTGCTAATATGGCTGATAAATCATACACAGAACACAAAAGGTTACCCTGAAATGATAAATAAGACAGGAGCACATTTCTAAGAACTAACATATTTTGTTCAACATATTCTGGTAAGGAGCCTTTTCCCCCTCCTGAGTGTCAGAGCTGCTCAGAACAATCCAGTCCCCCTATTTTTCCCTTTTGTAATCCTCCACCCTTGAAGGCCAGATGTCAAGGTAATGGTCCTTCCTAATGAAAGAGGTCTGGATACAGTTGGAAGCTAATTCTTTCTGCTAGCCTCGCTCACAAGGAGTAGTATGTCATTCAGCGAGTAACATCACTGACTGCAACAGGACTTCTTACAGAGTGAGATCCTACTCCAGGTGAATGAGGGTGGTGGAATCGGTCTCTTTATGACCCTTTCTTGTGCCAACCAGAAAATAAGACCCTTCCCTGAAGAGCCAAGCATGTCCAATCACAGCAGTTGTTTGCCTGGGAGCTAGAATCCAAACTTGGACCCCCTTTGTGATTGGCACCTGCTTACTCCTACAAACTCAGATCTAAACTTGGCCACCATGCTCTGTTACAGAGTCAGGGCTGCTCATGTGACACTCAGACACTATGGCAGCCCTGTTTATGCCAGCCTACAGCTCAGCCTGAATCTCATGCATTTTTCACTGAGCTGCAGGCAGGAGCTGCAGTCCTCCTGCAGCACCTAGATGCTGCATTTCCACAGGGTGCCAAAACCTGGAAAGGAAGCAGCAGCGGTGGCAGTAGGTGATAAGTGCTGCTGGTTCTGAATGGGGAAAAAGAAGGATGAGAATGAAGTTAAAAAGGGGATTCCAAGAAGAGGGCAGGGGTCTGAAAAGGTATAAAATGAGGGACAGGAGCTGAAAAGGGATTTGGATAGAATGGGAGAGGCTGGTAAGGAGTGGGGAAAACTGCAGAAGGCTGCCTCATACCCCACACTCTACATGACTCCAAGACTTTCACTGCCCCTACAGTTGCAGGACTCTAACTAGCACTGTTACTCCTACAGGACATTATCCGCCCCCAGATCGAGGGTGAGGCACGCTGACAAGGAAGTGTGTTTTATATCTAGCTTGACCAGTTGCTGACCTGTTGCAAAACAGAAGGTGTCATTCACCAGGGCTATCAAACAGGCTGATGCCTTCACCAGCATTAAATCCATGCAATTTTTTTAAGGTCAAATTTATGGTTATATGAAAATTGTTTTGGAACATGTCATTAGTACACGAAGCTGGGCAAAACTTGGTACCTATACAGAGTGGTACAGACACATAATTCTGAAGGCAGAACCACCGCCAGCAACAGTGCAGAAGAAAGGGTAGAAGTACCACAATCACACCTACAATAACCTTGCAACCCCCACCCAGCTCCTTTTTGGGCCAGGACCCCTACAATTATAACACCATGAAATTTTAGATTTAAATAGCTGAAATCATGAAATTTATTATTTTAAAAATCCCATGACCGTGAAATTGACCAAAATGCAGCGTGAATTTCGTAGGGCCCTAAATATGAGACAGACAGGATATTTCAGTTTCAACCTTCTACAGACAGAAGTAATAAGAGCAACAGTTAGTCTCCATACGTATCGGTGAGCTAATAATGATTCTCAGAGTCCTGACAAAGCGAATGTATGAATAAGGCACTGAAGTAGGTTAATACTGTGATTATAGCAATTTTTGGATATTCACCATGGTACACTGTTGCAATCCACATTCATTGTTGTCAACTACACAAATAAAAAATTCTTTCCTACTAAGGCACTCAGATACCGTACTTGAGGCTTTAGCCACACCCCTTCCTGACATGAAAAAAAATCCTTAAGTTTAGTACAGTGAAAGTGCTGCACAAAGGCTTTTTGTCATGCTTTAACAGGAACTGCAAGGCTAAAACTTGGCACAATGTTTGAAAATGTGAAGATAAAACACCAATTATTTGTGTTGTATCCATGTAACAAACAGTCTCTGGTGCCCTACCTTATTACAAGGAGGGCCACATAAACCTAAGCACACCCTTGTGTGAGCCAAACAGATTCTACATATCTGAATAACATTTAAAGCCATTTGTATGGATTTATATTTTAAGTTCAGCTTGTTGTGTATGTATTTAGATAGGTTATGTCTATGTACAGTTATATCTATGTACATACTTGTGTAAACTAAAACGATGTAAACATGACAAAATTCTAATGAATCAGCTGTCAGCATATTGTGTTGAAGGAGGCCACAGGCCTTATGAAATATCTGGTGGGCATGTATAGCCTGCAGGATGTAGGTTGGGCACCCGAGCTCTATATATGCAAAATATGAGCTGGTGGGGTTCAACCAATTGCTTCATACTAGCACCAAGCAATCTTTCCATGTCAGGAAATGCAATGTAACTTGGAGAGATCCTATTATCATAATTGGCAAGGATTTTACTGTTATCATGGTTCAAAAAACTAATTACAGAATGTATTGGGTAAAGTCCAGGAAGCTACATGCCCAAATCTGCCCTTGGTTTTAAGAATTCCAGATTTAGGACTTGGAATTTATGAAAAATCTGCATTTTCCAGTAAATTGGGACAAGTTAACACTTAACACTCTCATTATGTTTTCAGGGGCATGCATTCATAATTTTACTTAAAGCATTTTTTTTTAAATACATGTGATTTTGAATGAATGAAAACACATCTGCTATGAATTCCGAGATTTCAAGGCTTGTCATGCACAACAGGTTAATACAAATCTTAGTTTAAATGCTGACAAAAGGTACTGCTGAATAGTAATGTAATGTCATCTGAATGTTGTCTTGGTCATGTCACCTTAAGTATATTAATGTTTCTTCAATATTAAAATCCAGCTGTCTGAAAACGTATTCCCAAGGTTTTTAGCTTATGTGAGCACTACTGACAACAGAGAATTCATTAGGTTACATTGGTACCATCGTCATTCGAAACTGTTCATAAAAACTTTTGAAATATTAAGGTTTATAGAATATTTAGGAAGGAAATAACGTAGTTCCATCCTTTACATCTTTACTGCTTCTTACAGACTATCATATCTAAATGTTTCAGGTTGTCAACCCTGAATAACTTTGTTACAAAGGAGGTATTTAAAGGGTTTAGAGTTTAATGCAGGCCAATAACCTTGAATATTTTAAAGCAGCCAAGTAAGAAGCTTAACCACACTTTTAAGCAAGTCTAAAGAGACATCATTTGAAAGGTGCTTATAGCTACTCCCTCTTTATTTTCAGATTTCAGGCTTTTAGAAACTCTGGTTTAAACCTAAAGGGGAATTTTTTTCCCTTTGAACTAGGTTACTTGAAATGGAAATTTCATCAAGGACCTTGGAGAATTCAATCTCCCCCAAACATCAACTGCTTTGAAAAATTCAGCCTGTGTTTGGATATAATGAGTGTAGTAACAGAAGTGACAAAATTTGTCCTGCAGATGTTATAGGGCAGGTTGTAAAAAGACGTTATTATAATAATTTAATGTCATCAGACGGAAATTTACTGTACTGTGTACTCTGAAGACACCAAAGAATGCATAATCTTGACTTCTGTAGATGTAAGTGTATTTGATGGTCAATAAATTCACACAAGTTTAAAATTATCTCTCTGGATTTCTCCACATTTCTGAAAGCAACATGCCAACTAATCTGCCCTCAGTGTCTTTCCTTGTCTTTCTCTCTTCAGGATAATTCACTTGCACAGTACCCCTGCTACTTAGCAGCTCAGAAGACTTAAAAGGAAATTCGGCTACAGTATGCCTTATATATTTAAAAAAGGAGTTTAACAATGGGTAGAAATCCCTCTTATAGCTACATCCCCACCACTAAAACCTCATTTTCTCAAGAATTCTGTACAAATTGCTTACCCAGCAAGAAGAGATCTAGGAGCACCATGACAGCATGCATGTGGAAGAAGAAATTAGCCCAGTCAGGACCTGAACTCTAAATAACCAAGGCCTCTCTGAAGACTCTCTAGGTCTCAAGAGACTCATGGGGCAGAAGCCTTCTCGGGCCAACCTACAAGAGCTACCCCACCAAAGGAGGATGGCTGGGAGCATCAGCAGAGTAGTTTTACAAAGCCAGTAGCCTGGGGAGGTCATCTGTCCATTTATTTTCCAAAAGGAGGTGTTGTCCACCATGGGAGGGGAACAGAAAGGGTGGGGGTATGGAAGTTTGGGCCACCACCTTCATTCTGCTCTCCCTGTTCCACACCATCCTTCCATCATTTGGTCCTCTCACTACCATACATTCCCTTCTACAATATTTTTAGTTTTCCTCTTCCCCTGCTCCCCCTCCCCTTCTTTACAACTTCATCCCATCTCTGTCCCTTAGTGAAGTACAAATAAAAAATATTTAACTAGCCAGACCTGTGCCAATCCCTACCCCATCATTTACTTTTACGCTGTACCACTTTCTCATGTGCTTTTATATCTTTTAAGCACTGGTCATTCAAAGACTTATGCATGTGCTTAGTTCTACCTACATAGCAATGCTTTGTGGATTCAGCACCTTAGACTGCAAACTCTTTGGGGTAGGAACCATGTTTTATTATGTGTTTTCAAAATGCCAGAGGCTGGCAACCTGGTGCCATTCCAAAAGAAACGGGGATGGGGGGAGTGGTATTGGCATCAGGCTGGAATAGTGATATAGACAGGGATATCACAAGAATCAGTCCCTAAAATGTGATCTTGCAAATTTTAAACTGGTTTCAAATTTGATCCAGTATAAAAATTTCTTTATAAAATTGGATTGTAGCAATAAAAGAGCCATCAAGTCCGATTACTTGTTAACAGTGCTATCTTTATATTTGTCTAGCTTGCATCTGATTATCAGACAACAGGGAATCCCAGATTCTGGTGGGTTTTGGTGTGTTTGTAGAAATTCCTACCAAATCTTCTGTATATCTTTTGACTGATGTCATGGCCATGATTAATTTTTCCCACTCTCAAATCAAAATCTCTTTTAAAAGAAATTATTTTCTTTCAGAACTGGTACACAGAGTAAAAATTTTTTTAAATATATATCTTTAATCATATTCAAATCACTTTAGGGATATCTAGTCTCAAGCAATTGGTTTTATCAGCAAATGCAAACTCTCCTCTATGATTTCAATCTCTTTAGCATGCTGATAGTTTATGTATAAAAAATAATATCAGGAATTACTTAATTCAGTAACTAATGTACATAATTGTCTAGGTTTTTAAATATATAGGAATTGGCTTATCTGAATTTGCTGAAGTGACCATGATCTTGAAAACAGTTTCGAGATTATTTAAAGTGAATGAATAATGAAATCACTTGATTTTCTAAAGGTTTGCAAATTCAAAGCAACTTCATTGTTCTAATGAGAACTACCTGGAATCCTTGCTGCTGGGTAGAATAAGCCCATTTTATCACTAAACCTAAAAATTCACGAGTCTGCATCAAAAGTGAAATGCACATTGGCATTACAGTGGGACTATCATAGTACATTCCAACGTTTGTTAGGTCCTCTTGAAGAGCCAAATCCTGCCTGCCTGACACAAGCAAGTAGTCTCAATAAAGTCAGCGGGTATGCCCATATTAGTCAGGTGAGCAGGATTTGGCCTGAAAAGAACACAGATAAATATTACTCTCCTGAGGGCATCATCAAAGCATGCACATATACCTTACCCACAAAGTATAGTCATTTCTAACATTTTAACTATTATTTGGATTTCTAATCATACCTGAAGTCACTCCTTCTTAAGATCTCACTAGTTTATCCATCCCTCTCCACTCCAATCCTACAGTTCAATTATTTATCCATACTCAACTCCTGCCTTGATTATGGTGACCTCCTCTCTGTCCTTCTTGATATCTATAACTTGCCCTCTTCAAAATATGCTGCCATAATAATATTTCTTGCACGCTTCTGTGGCTATGTCCTTCTGATTCTTCCTTGCACCATCTCCCTTTCACTTTGGATATTAAATGTTGTTCTTGTTTTCAATGCCCTATATCTGGTTCTCAACCAAGGAGTACACAGACCCCTGGGGGTACTCAGAGGTCTTCCAGGGGGTACATGATCTCATCTAGATATTTGCCTAGTTTTACAACAGGCTACATAAGAAACACTAGCGAAGTCAGTACAAAGTAAAATTTCATACAGACAATGACTTGTTTATACTGCTCTGTATAGTATATACTGAAAGATAAGTACAATTTATATTCCAATTGATTTATTTTATAATTATATGGTTAAAATGAGAACGTAAGCCATTTTCCAGTAAGACCATGCTGTGACACTTTTGTATTTTGATGTCTGATTTTGTAAGCAAGTAGTTTTTAAGTGAGGTGACACTTGGGGATACACAAGATAAATCAGACTCCCGAAAGGGGTGCAGTAGTCTGGAAAGGCTGAGAGCCACTGCCCTACATCACACATCTCCCACCTATATCTCCAACCTGGTCTCCATTTTGCACCCCCATCAATCCACTTTCACTCAGCCAGCAATGTCACCTTTGACACTGTCATACTATGAAGGGAAGGGTAACAGCCCTCCTGTGTACAATACTATAAAATCCTTCTTGGCCAGAGACACCAAAATCCTTTTACCTGTAAAGGGTTAAGAAGCTCATATAACCTGGCTGACACCTGACCCATAGGACCAATAAGGGGACAAGATACTTTCAAATCTTGGTTGGGGGAATGCTTGTGTTTGTGTGCTCTGTTTTGGGGGTTGTTCGCTCTTGGGACTAAGAGGAACCAGTCTCTCATATTTCAAACTTGTAAGTAACAGCCAGGCAAGGCGTGTTAGCTTTATCTTTGTTTTCTCAACTTGTAAATGTTCCTTTGTGCTGAGAGGATTTACCTCTGTTTGCTCTAACTGTGAACCTAAGGCTAGAGGGGGTTCCTCTAGGCTCTTTGAATCTGATTACCCTGTAAAGTTATTTTCCATCCTGATTTTACAGAGATGATTTTTTACCTTTCTTTCTCTAATGAAAAGCCTTCTTTTTTTAAGAACCTGACTGATTTTTCCTTGTTTTAAGATCTAAGGGGGTTGGATATGGACTCACCAGGAACTGGCGGGGGGAAAGGAGGGGGAATGGTTAATTTCTCCTTGTTTTAAGATCCAAGGGTTTAGATCAGTGTTCATCAGGGAATTGGTGGAGGGAGACATTCTGGGAGGAGGCAGACAGAGTTTCCCAAATAACTCTTAAATGATTTGGGTGATGGCAGCAAAATCAGATCTAAGCTGGTAATTAAGCTTAGAGGTTCTCATGCAGGTCTCCACATTTGTACCCTAAAGTTCAGAGTCGGGAAGGAACCTTGACAGACACCCATATAGTCTCTCATACAAACATCTCCATGTCTCTTCCACATCTCCTAGGGCTTGAACGTTCCCAATTCCTGTTTACCAAGCTACCAACCAAACGTTTTCTTTAAAAAAAGCACAACTAGCCTTTTTTCCTAACATAGTGGTGGTGTGAAGATCAGTTCATAAATGTTTGTACACACCAAGATATTATGATGAGAGCATCATAAAAAAGCCCAGGAGAAAAATCAATAATTTTGTATTCAGTGCAGGGTTTGGATGTGTGCAGTAAATAATGCATGAGGCCACACAATGAATGATGAAGATAAAAAGAAATACTGAATAACTACCCATTCAGTTAGCACTGTCTATCCTGTACACTGAATTACGTAGGGGTCCTGTGGAAAAAAAAGTATGTGATCATGTAATTAAAGACTGTTTCATAATGCATTCACACAAGGCTGCTGATTTAAGGTTACACAGACAACTTTAATTCTGGCTTTTCCTAACCTTTTTTGAATGCTTGACTTTGCAACCTTAACAATCTTTTAATGTATTATTTTTGGATGTAGTACTGTATATGCTCTAGTTAACGATATTACAAAGAGAAGGAAAGTAAGCAAGACAGAGACTCTGCATGTAGTTTTCAGTTTTGATCTTCAATGCTTCTTTAGAATTTCATATTTTTGACATTTTTAAATGTATTCTAGACTCTCTTCCTCAACATCCAGTTCTCCTTAAAGGAGTTAATAGCCCATCACACCTTGAAGAGAGACTTCAAAACCACTGAATTTATTTAAAAATGGTATTCCTGAAACATCCATAAACACTCCTACAAAATATCCATTTAGCAGATATTGCATATAAATGCCTTATAAACATATAACTATTAACCAAAACGGATAGTGTGCCAGATTGTTTCTCTGAAATATTTAGTTAATTGCATGTGATTTTGTACATTTCATTTCGACCTACAACTTACTTGAATATCCGACACTGGCAGAACAAAGCAAAAGTGGAGTATTAATTCTGTTCCATCAGTAAAATATTACAGATGTTTTTGCCTGCACTTTAATATTTTCAGAATGATAGTCTACAATATGGCGATGGCTGAGTACTATCTCTCTATTACTCTGATGGCAATTTTACAGTTAAAAATGAAATTAATAACTAACCTCAAAAGACTTATTATGTCTAATTACTTTTCACTCCTTGAGTCATTCTTTTCACTATATAATCTCTCCTCAAACTCAACTGAAAGAATCTGAGGAGGTGTAACTAGAGAACACACATTAGCTGCTCAACATTTGCTGGTTGTTAAACTGCTGCTACACGGAAAAGAAGTTGACTTTAGAGAGAGCTTTCCTTCCATTTGCACAAGAGACTACTATGAAATATTAATATTTGTAAACTCAGGGCCAGATCCCTGGGGGCATTTAGACAGCCTTGCACTGCTCCCCTGCAGCAAAGCAGCCCTAAAACCTGGGTAACTAGCACCAGAAGGATCCAGGCTTCTTGACTGCTTGTGCTTACTGCAGACAGTTTAAGGGCACAAGCTGCTCCAATAAACCCGGACCACCATAATGGACCTTTTAGGAGTCAGCAGAATTTAGAGAATGTCCAGGCTGGCCTAGGTTGTACCAGATAATCAGCCTGGTGCAGACTGGCCCAGGATCAGGAAGCAGGAAAGTGGCCTGATGTCAGTCACCTTTACACGTCCTCCCTGTGATGTTGCACTCTATATGATTTTATGAAAATATGCTAATGTCACTGGAATATGCTTCATGCAAAAAGTCTCTTGTAAGGTATCATTACAAAGCTTATAATCTACTGAGTGTGATCATCCTATTTGTATAAATGTACCACTCTTGTATCTGAAACTAGAAATATGAAATATAACTCTGAGGGCCTACTGTAATTATGCAAAGTGTGGGCCATTAATGGTGGTTTGGAATCTTGATCACTCTCATTAACCAGGACAATTGTCTGCAGATGGGTGTGTTTTACCTGTAAGTCTTCCTGTATACGTGTGTACTGGCAAGTGGGCAATGAAGTCTTACAAGGACATGTGATCATGTCACCTGAACTGGAATCCATCTTTAACCTGGTGTCTTTCCATTGAGAAGGAGGGGGTGGGAACCCAGAGAGGGACAAAGGATTCCCGCCTTATGCAAAAGACATATAAATGGGTGGAACAGAACAAAAATGGGGGAGCCATCATGAGGAATCCCCTAGCTACCACCTGAGCTGGAACAAGAGCTGTACCAGGGGAAAGAATTGTGCCCAGGCCGGGAAGGTGTCCAGTCTGAGGAAAAAGCTTACTGAAGTATCTCTAAGGGTGAGATTATCTGTATTCAGTTTGATTAGACGTAGATTTGCACGCTTTATTTTATTTTGCTTGGTGACTTACTTTGTTCTGTCTGTTACTACTTGGAACCACTTAAATCCTACTTTCTGTATTTAATAAAATCACTTTTTACTTATTAATTAACCCAGAGTATGTGTTAATACCTGGGTAGGCAAACAGCTATGCATATCTATCAGTGTTACAGAAGGTGAACAATTTATGAGTTTACCCTGTATAAGCTTTATATGCAAAAGATATAGAAGCTGTATACGCTTTATACAGGGTAAAACGGATTTATTTGGGTTTAGTCCCCACTGGGAGTTAGGCATCTGAGTGTTAAAGACAAGAACATTTCTGTGAGCTGCTTTCAGTTAAGCTTCAGGGTCTCAAGCTTTGGGGCAAATAATTCAGACCCTGGGTCTTTGCTGGAGCAGACGGGCGTGTCTGGCTCAGCAAGACAGGGTGCTGGAGTCCCGAGCTGGCAGGGAAAACAGAGGCAGAAGTAGTCTTAGCATATCAGGTGGCAGTTGCCAAGGGGGTTTCTGTGATCTAACCCGTAACACTCCCTATATTTCTTCAACACAGTTCAGGGTCTGGATGATCATTTTCATTACACACATCAAAATATCTGATACTGATTACGTGTGATTTTCAAAAGATTAGGAGCATGTGCAAAACATGCATGCTAATTCATGCCTAAACTTCTGAAAGTTGGGCCCAATAAGAAATCCAGATATCTTAAAAAGGACGTCTTAGGTATTCAAAGCCCAACACTGCAAGGCGTAAGCACCTCCTCTGAAGCACTCTGCACCTTCAACTCCCAGTGACCTCAAAGAGACTTCATGGGATCAGGATCCCAGGTCTGTAATCTCTTCTGAAATGGAAAAATTCCCATATTTGACCAGTCTGTCTCCCGCTCTTTAGTCTGGTTTTTTTGGTCCTGAATCCTATTTTACTTCCTATTCTTTAGCTTTACCTTTGTATTTAATCTCTACTGTGAAACTGGGGAAATCTTGTCAAGTGCTTGTTGAAAAATCAGACTACAACCACTTATTTCCTTTATCTATTAAGGCAGTAATAGCTTCAAAGAACTGCAGCAGCTTAGTTAAGCATCACCTCCCCTGCTGGAATCTGTTGCTCGCTAGCCCTAAAGAATAGTCATACCAGTGTTTCACCTTTTCTGAAGCTCCGATGGTGTGCCTTTGTAGTTCAATGCCAATCTAGTCGTTTTCAAAATCATCGGTTTTGCACAGCATTTCTAATTTTCAGGGCCTGCCTTTGTTTTCTTATTGAAGGCAGATGCTGAGGGATGCTACCCCTCAGACTACTTCCTCTGAGAGTACAGCTAGAGGAAACCAGGGGTCCCAGCAGCTAAAGGGGTGGGCTCAATCCTGACTGATGTCGATGGGAATGGGAACAAGTCCACCATGAACAGATGTCTAATAAGATATGCAAAGACCATGTGCTCTAAGAAACTCGGATATTATTTAGCGCTCCGCTTTGTCTTCGTTCTTAAGAATGCCCAACTCATTCTTTTATTTATTGTAAATATATTTTATATACCCCATTATTTGATTATGTTATTCTACCAGTTACTGAACGTCTAAAAACCTTGGTCTCCAATCAATACCTGGGCTTAAAATATCATTCCTGTACATCTCCATGGAGACTGAAGTAAATGCACTGTTGCCGAAGTAATGTGTTAGAACTGTGTTTATCAGTATGTAGGTCATACTCATAACCCACAAGGAGGTCACCAAAGCTATTTATATAAAAGGTTAATGTGCTGATTGTCTCCATATCCAGAAGAACTACAGTAAAACCTCTTAGCCCTGTGTCAATACCCTTTTGAAATAGTAATAGCCTGCATATAATCTCGCAAAATCATTTCACGGCTGCATCTACAAAAAGCCAAAGGTGTTTAATGCGTCCTCTTGTGCTTCTCCTTCCCACTACTCTGGGATAACAACTTTTGCCTTTATGTGAAAGAAAAGAACCCCGTAGAACAGGGATCTGCATATCCAGGGAGAGGAGGCCAGCTGCAACACAGAACAGACTGTAAACAATGGCCCATATGCTTCCACCTGCTTGCAGTGCACAGGGGAGAAAAGACTGCAAGGAGGCCTAGGGAGGGAGAGAGCGAACAAACGCCTGAGCTGGATGCACTCCTGACAAATGCACACATACACTGTTGCTTACCGACTTCCCCCCACTGAAAAATATCTGGGTGGGCAAAGCCGGAGAGGGAGAAGGAACTAGAAAGGAGCTGCAATAAGCAACATGCTGACATGGTCTTCCCCCACACCCTTTCCCCACCTCCATACACACCCTTCCAAAGTGCAACTGTTCTGCAGGCAACATTAAGGAGTTAATGCCTTCTGAAGCGTTAATGCCTATGAGGCTGGGATCTAGTGTACCCAAACTCCGCTGCCTTTTTGGGTTCCATCCCTATTCATTACATGCATCTACAACCTGTTGATCAGGAAGGGGAAGATATGCAGGCTCGGAACGTTTCTGTTCCCTTGAACTTTTCAATAAGAGGGAAGCATTTGGGCTAATATCCACACAATATTGTTTTCTTGGTCGTGGAGTCCCTCAAATAGGTGAACATGGGCTATCTGCTCTGCAGTTCTGGCCTCAGCCTAATGGCCAATTTTTTACATATTCTTTGAGATGTCTCTCCCTCTTTTTTTCTAGAGTCACGTGTGTTTATTATTAATAATAATATTCATAACAGCTGGTGATGTTTTTTGGCTGAAAAAAATCTTCCCACCAAAAAACAGGAAGGAAATTTTCAGTTTATCAATGGGAAACGCCAACATTTCCATTTAGTTTTTCATTTAAATTTCTTCTTCATTACTGTTTTTTTTTAACTGATTTAAAAAAAATCAAAATTTGGGGTTTTGGTGATGTTTCTCCCTAATTTCCTCTTTATTTATTTATTTTTCTTTCTTTCCCACTAACGCAATAGAATGAACAATGTCTATGGTTTAGGAATTTTTTTTCCACTTTTTCCTTGTTCCATTCTGTAATTTTCCAACGCTCTCGAATTTTTGAAAGAAGTGAGGTTGTAATTTCAGATCAGGGCCAGAAGGTACAGTGGACCATATAGCTAATTAGCAGTCATTAACTTTGCAGGAATCAAGAATACAAAGAAAAAATAATTTGTTTTTATTTGAGCCAGAGAACTCTGCACTGAAGACATGCCACAATTTCAGTCTAGTCTTTTTTGAGACCCATCTCAGGAGATGGTGACAATTCAGATTCAAAGAAAAGGGATTCTAAAACTAAACTCATTTCTGATGTCCTTATTTGCATTAACTAGCACTTTACTTGCCAACAGTCCCACTGAAGTCACTGGGACTATGCAAAGATTTACAGATTTTAAGGCCAGAAGGGACCAATATGATCATCTAGTCCAGCAGGTTGCCCACCACTAATCTAGTCTCAACTCCTGCATAACACAGACCACAGAATCTCACCAAGTAATTCCCAGGGGTGACCTACACCAGTGCTTCTCAAAGCCGGTCCGCCACTTGTGCAGGGAAAGCCCCGCAGGCCGGGCCGGTTTGTTTACCTGCCGCGTCCACAGGTTCGGCCGATCGCGGCTCCCACCGACCGAGGTTTGCCACTCCAGGCCCATGGGGGTTGCGGGAAACAGCGGACAGCACGTCCCTCGGCCCATGCTGTTTCCTGCAGCCCCCATTGGCTTGGAGCGGCGAACTGCAGCCAGTGAGAGCCACGAGCGGCCAAACCTGCGGACGTGGCAGGTAAACAGATAGGCCTGGACCACCAGGGGCTTTCCCTGCACAAGTGACGGACCGGCTTTGAGAAGCACCGACCTACCCTGCTAGTTTCTAGATACATACAAGTGCATTAAAATTGCACTTAGGTGTATTAAAATGCATGTTGCTCAAGTGCAACCTTACCACGCAATGCAGGTTGCTCTGTATACCATCCTGTCATTATTTTACCACTACACCAATTTTTGTGTCTTCTGCAAACTTTATCAACACTAAATTTATGTTTTCTTCTAAATCACAGATAACAATATTGACTAATATTTGGTCAAGAATAGATCCCTGTGGAACCCATCAGAAATGCCCTCATTGGATGATGAGTTATTATTTGCAATTAGTTTTTGAGATCTATCAGTTAGCTAGTTACTATCTATGGAATAAGTCATTCTCCAAGATGAATGATGTTTATTATTTCTGGCCGTTCCAGGATAGAGATTTTTAGTGAACAACTGGTGACAGAGAGCAGAGCTATTATGTGTCTAGGAAAAATATAATTGCTAGTTTCTTTATATGTCTGAAATGCTGCAACATCTTCACTGAACTGCAAAATAAGCACGGGTCTTTCCACAGTGGTCTATGTTTTAAGCTTGGAACTCTGATTTAAAAAAAAATGGCTGCATTTTAAAATGATCTAACAGGCTTGGAGAGAGCTGACCAGTTATTATCAAGTTTTTAAGACCCTGTATACTAGCAAACTAGATCTATCTTATACCTCTAGGTACAAATCAACCCTCCCATGGAAATACTCATTGGGATGGGAATAGGAGGAAAAAATTACTCAGAAAGGTTCCCCCCACAAAATGTTTCCTAAATTGATCCAAGGGGGTTGGCCAATCACCACCATCCCACCGCACCCTACACAGAACAAGCCTTCAGAACCTGCTGCTCTCCCAAGAGTTCGCTGTGGGCACAGGCTGTCCACACAGAGGACACTCTGCCTCATAATGGGTTCCTGTGCAGCTGCAATAGTTCTTCCTCCATCTGTTACTGCTCAGTGATCCTTTCTATGTAAAAAGATTACTACAGCAGGGTTGCAATATTTGTTTTGGCATATTTCCTGTAGACATGCTCTATATAAGGACCCCAAAACCTTCATAGATCCTTCTGGGGAGGTACAGGGAATGTTGGGAAGACAGCTGCAGAGTGGTCTGACCCTCCCTTGCACATGAAAATGAGAAAACCTCTACAGTGTCCCCTCTGCACTGGGACTATTCCCAAGTTTCTTAAAGAATTTTCTCTCAGGACTTAGCCCTTGTCTACACTACAGCCTGATGTCAGTATAACTACAGCAGTATAACTACTTAAGCATACCGACTGAACTCCCAGCGTAGACAGCGCTATGTTGACAGGAGGGCTTCTCCTGTCAACATAACCACCATCTCTTGTGGAGGTGGAGTACCTACACTGATGGGAGATGCTCTCCCATCGAAATAGGTAGTGTCTTCACTATGTACACCTCTACCCCGATATAACGCTGCCCTCGGGAGCCAAAAAATCTTACCGCATTATAGGTGAAACCGCATCATATTGAACTTGCTTTCATCCGCCCGAGTGCGCAGCCTCGCCTCCCCCCAGAGCGCTGCTTTACCACATTATATCCAAATTCGTGTTATATCAGGTTGCACTATATCGGGGTAGAGGTGTATTACAACAGTGCAGCTGCGCCACTGCAGCACTGCAAGTGTAGACAAGCCCTGTATCTCACATTGTTTATACCTATGGAAATCTTGTTTATTTTGCATATTTCCCATATCTGCTTGGGGTTATTTGGTACTTTAAAAGGTACATCTCCAATTGCATGAAAATCAAGCATGATTTAAAACATGTTTAAAGGGACTTCGTCAACTTGAAATTTATACTTTTTTTTTTGTTAAGGAGTTAAACGGACTTTCAGGTCCTGCACCTACCCCTGAGTTCTCTCCCAATTGTTCTGGTTTTACAATCATATTTTCTTGTTTTTAGTTTGTGTGTTTGTTTTAATTTTCACTCTGTTGCCATGTGAAAGACCTACATCAAAAAAGGAGACAAATGAAGTGGGAAACAGTGAAACTAAACACATAGTGCTGTCAAACGGGCAAAGTCAACAAACTGAAAAAAACAGGAACATATTTTTCTGTCTTTACACTAAATCTAGCTATTACTTATAACAATAGTAGGTTAAAAAATTAAAACCATGTGATTTTTTCCCAATATATATTGTCACTTGTAATTACAATATGTGTCGTATGTTTAAGCTTTCAGCCATTCTGCCTTCAGATAATTCAAATATATTACATAGAACCAAACTGGCACATATCGTGTTACATTTACTGAGTGTGGCCCGTAATAGGACTATTGATTATTTACACAAAGCACATAATCTACAAGAATCACAACCACATCTTTTCTTTATTCCTAAGGAATAAAATGAATGTCAGTGCCTGACACATATCATTGTGAGGCCGAGCCTGTTATCTAGTCAGGTTCACTCTACAGCTCTTTGAACTCCTAGGATAGGAACAAGTCATATGAAATGCATGAAGGGCTTACAAATTCAGTTACAGCATATATCAAAAGGACAACGTATATGTTGACTAGTCCCTTCCTTATGACTAAGTTCCTGTTGTATTCAAAAAGTCTAGTGCTTTAAAGGTTAAGATTTTTGTGATTTTTTTTAAGGACTGTGAATGTATTAACATATTTAACTAGATGCGTACTTAGGTGACTGGCTTCTTGGATATGACAACTGAAACCAATACACTTTTCTAGTCATACTTCGCTTTGCATTTGTTTTGCTAGAAGTTTATCAATGGATTGACCAATACACTATTACTGAGATAGTTAGAGCACATGACTGGGAATTGGCAGCCTTAGGTTATGTACCCAGCTCTGCCACTCCTTTGCTCCATGACCTTGGATCAATTCTGCCTTCAGATAAATTGACTGCTAAGATAGTTGCCACTGTGTACGTTTTACCCATGTACAGTGAAATACCTGGAAGCCTGTTAATTCCCATATATAATAACTAAATAAGATTTACAGCTAGCTGACCTTTGCATTGACAGTTTTCAAATTATTTCCTATAAGCAGCCCAGGAATGTACAGCACACCATTGCAGACATGGATATAACAATACCTCTTTATTTCAGGTAAAACTGGCAAGGCTTTCAATACCATCAATATAATTTGGGGACAGAATAGGGCCCTATACCTGTCTATGCCTAAAATTTCCCATCTGCAAAGTGGAATTAATTATTCTTACAATGGGGGTGTTTATACTATACTTAGAGCAGGCACTATTGTGAAAGATTCTACCATTCCTAGCAGAATTCCCCATATATGGCTGGAAACAGCACAATCTTTCAAAACTATAGAAATGTTAATGTGCACCCAATGCAACTAGCTTACTAGGAATATCATTCATTAATATTTTTATTAACCAAAGTTGAAAACTTTGGATTAAAAAATGGAATAAAAGTGTTGTTATTATCAACATGTCTGTCACTGTGGGATATTTCTTTCTCAGACACATAAGGTTCTAGTCACTAATCCAGCCCTCTAGATGCATTTCAGCTACTAATCTGGATGAATATAGTAATTCCTGCTCGGTTACATTCATTACACGACAGTCTAGTATTTTGGGGGTGGATTTTCTCCTTCTAGAATCCTCTGAACAGAATTTCCCTGACACACATTGAAGTCTTGATACCAAGCCTGTTGGGAGTCTTTCTACAGATTTCAAATGGCGTTAGATCAAGCACATTTGCCTGAAAATTTAATTTGCTGGCCTGTCTGCTAGCTCTGCCCACACACCACTCTTTTGTGTGAGATGCTCCAAGCAGGGCTCAACCATTTTTTCCGGTCTCATCTATACATACAGTAAAAACATTTGCAGCACTGGGTCAGCTGGACCCATTGCTGACATTCACTGTCAGCAACAGTTACATTTCCTAGTGTAGACACAGTCTTATAGTGCAGTATTACATTCCTGCATTTTCACCTCAATGGGTTATGAAGTCAAATCCTTATTTGGGACATACACTGCAGTAGGCTCCTAATTATTAGTTTCAGGTGCAAGGTTTTGTCTACTTTTACAATATGGAGAAATGGTAACATAAGAAAGACTTTTAAGAAAGTTAATCCCACACTGATCAGACTCTCAACTCCTTTGGCCAAACAACAACAAAGAAAGGGATCTCTCCCCAATTTACATAGAGGTGTGTCTCAATTCAATGCAATTGTAACTGTAGTTTTAAGCAGGATGTCACTCCCTGCACTAAAATTGTTTCATCAGCACAACGGCGTAACCCATTTTGTCTAGACAGGATATTTAAAACAGGACCCATTTACGCTGAATTTGCAAGAGTAATTATTTGATAGCCATTTCTTGTGAACTATATCTGTACAGTGCCAAGATTAATGATTTTCCCATTCTATTTCCAATTGAGAATGAATTTAGAATTATACGAACACTCAAAAGATCTCCAGTTAATGCTGCCAGTAACTATTTCACACAAGAGGTTTGTTACAGCAAAGCATCTGACCTCAATTAGTATATCAATTAATTTTGTTGTACTTGATCCATAAATTATTGAAAAAACTCACGTACTTACTGTGTGGAAACATAAATAAACCTACTCCCTATCAACCAAATAAGCACCTGACAGTGAACTTCTTTGATTTCTCATTCAATAAAATCTACATTTGTTTTCCCAGTTACCAGCATGTACCACAGCCATCTAACTAAACAGAAAAATAAACCAAAATACAATACATTGGATTATCTGACTATAGTGATGGCAGCGCTTCAATTGCTTCGTTATCAGATTATAATGCGAGCAAATTCACCTGTTTTTCATTGTTTACAACGCCCATCATTTGTAATGTCCAAAAACTAGACTCAACTTAACATAGGCTATTACTGTGCTACTCATGGCACTGTATTACCGTTGACTCTGGACATTTCGTATTTGAAAAGACTGAAAATAAATTTGATAAAATACAGTTACTGTCTCATAAAAATATTTAAATCATAAAAGGAAATATTACTTTAAGTTGCAGTTCTAGTCTGGATATGAAGCTGTAAAAAATGCACCATGGAGTTGCATGTGAATTGTGTCTCTATGACTTCCATCTCAAATCTGCTCTATCTGCAGTTTTCCTAACTGCCAGTAACACAGTTTTAACTGGTCATCTGAAAGTCAAGCTCTTTTCCCCCCCCCAGCTTGTGCATTACCAGCAATGGTGCTTCTGGAAGTGGAAGTTAATTAATAATTATATTGAAGAATTGCAAGACAGAATAGAACTCAGCTCACATTCCCATAAGGAAGTTGGGAAAAATTATCAGGAAAAAAAACCTAGTAAGAATCTATTCTTCATTACAGTCAGTAGATGTGACTCTGATTACACCCAGGGAGCAGATCTATTGAGTAAGAAGATGTCATTTTACAGTCATTTTTTGATAACTGCATTTGAAGTCAGAATAAGCAACTGGAAATTCTAAAAGATTTCAATGATACATTATATTTCTAGAGCACCTTTCATTAAAGTGTATGGATTAGTGAAACTATGAAGTGTCAAGCATGACTCTCAATGAAAAGATCCAGCACAGCGTAACAGCTTATTGGTCCCATGAACAAGTATAAACATGGCTGGCCATTATACGACCTCCTCTCTCCTTCTGCACAAAATTTAGGACCATCATAAGGCATCACCACCTGTCAGCTCCTGAAAGGATGTGTTGGTTTGGAAAGTGGGAATTCATTACAGAGTAGCAGTTGTAGGCAGAAAAATGCCCATAGGTAGAAAAATAATACTGGTAAGACAGAGAATTTGAGCCATTAGACAAAAACAAAGAAGAAAGGATCAGGTATTTAAGAAAGAAAAATCAGAGAAAAGAAAAGGTAAGTTAGGTGTCTTCTCCCTTTCTTTTTTCAGATCTTTTCTTTATCCTCCCTCTTTTTTCCTATGTTCCCTCCAAAAAGAGAATGGTGGGACTGCTAAGCACTCAATTCTTTTCTTTATCAGAGTTCAGATTTATATTTATTCCTGCCTCAATACAAATAGTCCTTAACTTGGAGAAATGAATGTAGGGATATATTCGTATTTGGACTCAAAAAAAATCCAAACTAGATGGAAAGGCAACTTTTTGCCAAAATAAACAAACAAAAAAAGGCTATTTTTTATGATCCAAAATAATCAATGCAAAGCCTGAGCCCCATGGCTCTCATAAATTTCCATCTCATGCAGCCTCACAAGTAAGCTTCAATTTGAGCATGACCTAGGATAGAGTTTTCAAAAGCACCGAAGTGATTGAGAAGCCTATCTCTCATTAAGTCTAAGCCCTGGTCTACATTACAGAGTTAGGTTGAGGTAAGGTGACTTACGTCAATCTAACTCTAAGTGTCTACACTAAAATGTAGCTCCCACCAATGCAACTCGCCCACTAACCCAACTTAATAATCCACTACCATGAGAGGGTAGCACTTGTTGATGTAGTTAGATCGACGCAGTGTCAGTGTCGACACTGCATTGCTTATATCGACTGTTGCTGCCTTCAGAAGCCATCCCACAATGCCCCACACTGAGAGCTAAATCGGTGTAAGCGCTCCTGGTGAGAATGTGCACCGCCAACACAAGGAGCGTGGACATGTAATTACTGCGGTGGCTGAATCCCGATGTAACTTAAGACGACTTAATTTTGTAGGGTGGACTTGTCTTTAGGCTCCTAAATGCTTAAGTCACTTTTGAAAAAGAGAGTTAAGAAATGTGATGATGGTCAGCAGTTTAACTAGCAAAAACCATCTAAAAAATGTCAAATAGAGAAATGAGTGTGGTAACTGTCAAATTAAGTTTATTAATTAAAACTGATATGGGCACAAACTGGTGGATTCAAAATCTCCATCCAAATTTGGTAGTTTGGTTCACCTCCATTAAACTTTTCATTTACATGCCACTGTGTAAGTTAAATTCCACAAGGAGATTTTCCATGTACAGTACTGTATTAACATGGATCCTTAACCAAGGCAAACCAATTCCCAAAAGGGATTATTAAATCATTTGTAATTCCAAGAGACTGAAGTAAATATTTCATATTTGATTCATGGTCCATAAATATTTACACAGTGGGATTTCTCCATGTACTACAAGACCACAAGTGGTTCACATTTTTATCAAGGATGACTAATAAAAACCTACAATTCCCTACCCCAAGGCTACTAACACTCAAGGCTTATTCACTACTCAGCAAACCAAGTCAATCAAGTGATGTAGCGTAGTCTGAATCATTAACAAATGGCCACACTCTTGCATGGAATGTCCAGTTTGTGGGGAAGTGATCTACCAGACACTTAATTAGCAATGTGAAATCTCTTCAGGATGCCTTTTAAAATTCCAGCAAGGTCTCTCTAGGTAGTTGCAGCATGGGAATCACTTACAATATGATGAGTGAAGCGCAACCAACAAAGGCATTGAGATTAGGGTAGCAGTGGGGGATGGCAGAAGTATAATCTTTTCTAACGACATATGGTGCACTGTCAGCTCATGTGACAGAGTGAGATCAAGGGGGGAGGATTGCTGAGGTCAAATTGAAACGAAGGTCCCTGGTTGCTTAGACTCATGACAAGATATGTAGTAAAGAGCAACAGACCAATTACGTTGACAAATGCTACGCTCATCAGAGTTTGCATACCCCATCCTAAATGAAGTCGGTTAAAATTCCTAACATACACTTATGGCTTATAATATTAATAGAGAAATAATATCACTATTGATTGAATAAAAGGCAAAATTAGTACTTTACATTTTTAATGGTCTAATTTTCTGAATTCATCAAAGTGACAGTGTTGATGTAGGAAATTCAACTACCATTCATGTTACTGTACAGTTTTGCAGCTGCGGTGTTTAGCATGTGTTATCCTAAATAAGCAGAACCTTCACATCAGCCTCTGGGAGGATTTTACATATCATATCTTAATAATAATCGTTCAGTATTGTACAGAAATCGTTTTACAAATCAAGTCTAGCGATAATGGAAAGAGAGCAAAAAGATGTGAGAATGACTGAAAAGTTTATAGCAAGAGAAACATTGTCACAATGATGCTTAATAGGGATATTTCAATATACCTTTCCTGTAAGGGAATGAGTTTGCATAACTATAGTACCACACAAAATGACAGCTGTTCCAGATACATAAACAGGGTCTCATAAATTCCGTGATTTTCCAGGAACAGTATTTGTCATTTGGCTCATCTGTTGTAAAACTCCTCCTCCTCACCATGGGAATCCTGTTTCCTGTGGCTATCTACGGCACCTGTCTATATCTTTCTCCACTTAAGCCCTGCAGATTGCAACCTCACACTCTCCATCTCCCAGCAAGGTAAAACAATGATCAATTTAGAAGCTGAATTTATTAAGAAATCCCTTTAACTGTAACAATCAAGGTCCAAACACCCCGTGGGGAAAACAGCGGGTCAGAACCACAACTAAATCAACTGATTGTATACACTATTATTGCACTATAAAAGTGAATCAAGTAAAATATCATATAAAAACTGGTGACACACTGGTCAGGAATATCACTGTGTGATGTATGCAAGGATTGCATGCTGGAAATGTGTTAACATATTTTTCGGAGACAGTGAATAAAAAGCCTGTCCTAGACAAAAGAATGTGGATTCACCTGTTTGCCTGGCTTGATTACAGGCAGAGGACTATTAAAATACATTTACATCTAAGGTAAACAAAGCAATCTAGCTAACAAGTGATGGAAGGAACATCCCAGTGAGCACACCAGGGGGACACACCAGAGTCTGAACCCCTAAGAAATCTTTAAGGTTCTTGAGACAAAAACTATGGACTTGGGGAAATATAAGAGGAGCAAAAAGACGTCCTAGTTATCCATCACTTAGAGAATAAAGGGGATGGCACTCTGATTCTGTGAACATTGGATCCTCCTACTGGAAGAGCTGGAGAGGCTGTTAGCTTGATGTAAGTGGGAAAACACAGATTACATCTTGCTAAAATTAAGTCTTGGACACTAGAAGCGTATTTTATTTTGTTTTGCTTGTGACCATTTTTGGTATCTTTTTCTCTTGCTTAGTTTCATTTAAATCTATATTCTTTATCAATAATCTTATACTTAGTTTTATGGTATGCCATCTCAGTGCTGTTAAACTGATACCTAATTTATCAGACTGATGTGTGTACTCTGCCTCTCTGCAAACTTAATTTCTGGGCATGTCCAGTGAGGGAGACTGGACACAGCCCAGAAATATCTCTGGGGAACTCAGGAACTAGAGCTCACTGATTGTTACCTGCAAGGCAAGGTTAAGACTGGCAGAGTCTTGAGGAGTTTGCTGATGAGGTGACCAGACTGTTGTGGCAGGGAGCAGACATGAGACTAAAGCTCTAACAAAGTTATTTCTTGCTGAGGCAGAGAGGTAACACTGTGGCTTACAGTTCTGGCTAATACTCTGAGGAGACTGTCCCAACAGCAAAATTCAGATGCATTTGACCTACTGGCAGCCTACCCCACAGAAGTCAATGGCACCCTTCATGGTCATGGTCTATCTGCACAGCGGAGCTGAGGGTGTACACTGGATCTTTTCTTCCAAACCACTTCCCTTTTTCCACTCACCAGCCAGAGCCACGGAATATATATTTGACCTGACAGTGTCTATATCACTTTAATAATCAGAAGCAGACAAATAAAACCTAAAAGGCCCTGTAGAGATGCAAAGCAGCACTTCGTTTTATATCTTAAGGCAGATTATTCAAATGAAAACACGTGGAGATATATTCAAAGGCATTAAAGAAAGGTTAAAAAATCTCAACAGTGAACGGCACTCAGAAACCTTTTCCAACCATTAACTAATCTTAAGACTTCTTTGCTGCAATATCCCTAACATGATCCGCAGCTGCAGATTCAGCACAATAACGAGAGTCACAAATTTAAACCACACATCTCTACCGGCCACCTGACTAAACTAACATCAAATCCTGTTTATATTTAAAGCTAAAATATCCATAAAAATTAAAGGATTTTTTGTTTGTAAAGGAACAAATGAAAGTGAAGTCAGCATGGCTGGCTGTCTAGCCTGTTTTGATTGTCAGCTCTTTATGTATGGACTATTTGTCACTATGTGTGCATACAGTACTAGAAAGAAGAGGGTTTGGCTTCCTGGCACTACTGTAATACAGCTAATATAGAATATTAAGAACAACAACAAACACTGAATTCAAAGTTATGGCAGAAACCAGGGCCATTGCTAAAATCTGAGGGGCACTATGCACAAAGTAACACAAAAGGCTTAACTTAGCCCTGCAGGATACCACTCCTGCGCTTTTACTCCAATGTGGGCCCACACCTGAGCCCTCCCAGTATATTCAGAGAAAATCAACATGGCCAATCCTACAGATCTCAGTTGCCGTGATATAAACAGAGGGCACCAGGCAGTCCCTGAGCTAGACTGGTCCTATGTTATTTAAAATCTTTAAAATCTTTCAATACTATTATTAATAAATTCTTTTTATAGCACCGTAAGTGCATACATGGAATAGGCCATCAGTGAACTGCAGAATGTGGGCACCATGAACTCCTGCAAATGAGTGAGCCCATGATAAACTGTACTGCAAGCCCGAGACAATAAACTGTACTTGCATTTTATATGCCTCTTTATACATCACTAACACCCTTTGTCCAGGATCACCTTGTATGAGGCAATAAGGCAAAAAAAAAAGTAATTTGTTAGAGATTCCTCAAATTTTCATTCTGCTTCATTTCAAACTTTTCCATAGACAAATTTAATTTGAAATGACATTCTCATTTCATTTTTTGATGAAACTCCATTTTTCAGCATGAAAATTGTTTACTCGAAAAACTTCAACTAGCTCTGTACATCAGAATCTCTTGTATTGGCATAATCAGACTACTGCTAATACCAACTATTTATAGGAACTTTTTTGTCCAGCATGTAAGTCAAGTTAAAAACTAAGCTGTCAACTTATTATCGCCATTTAAGTCATTACCAGTATCAATCACAGACAGAGTATTTAAATCAGGGGTCTCAAACACGGGGCCTGTGGCACTTAGCACTTTCCAGGAGGAAGGAGGGAGGAGCGGGGAGCCGTACACTCAGGGGAGGAGGCAGAGAAGAGGCGAGGCAGGCACGGGGATTTGAGGAAGGGGTTAGAATAGTGGCGGGGAGGGAGCAGAGTTGGGGTGGGGACTTTGCAGAAGGGATTGGAATGGGGGTGAGGCAGGGGTGGGAAGAGGTGGGCTAGGGGCGGGGCCTCATTGAAGGAGTGGATTGGAGGGGCTGCGGGGGGGGGGTGGCCCTTGTGGTCATTTGAGTTTGATATTCCTGATTTAAATCCATACCCAGTTTTATTTATCTTCCTCCCCCATTGGGAATCATAAAAAAAACTAGTTCTGAAACATCCACATTTCTGAGAAACTCAAAAGGTACTAAGGAGGCACTCTGATTTAGGCGGTCAGCATGTACCTCATCTGATTAAAATATATATAATATACATAAAATTGCTATTCAAATTCTAATTTTGGTATTCATGTTATTCAATCCATTTGCAGAAAACAGCTATGCAACACCCAAAATGGGTTGGCAATATCAACTTAATAACCATGTTTTCATTTTTTTCACCTTATTAATGACAATATTTTGCACTGCTATAGCACTTTCCACCATGTATCTTACAAACATGAATGGATAATGCTTCACAATACTCCTTTGAGAGCCAGAAATATTATCACTTTTATAGAGATTGGGAAACTGAGCCAAAGACAGATTCAGTGGTGTAGCTAAAAACACAGAGATAACCTATGGTACAACTGGAAAGACAATTTAGCCCCTATGCCCTAATCCCAAACCCATGCTTATTCTCTTTCAGTCAATATAGATCAGGGGTCAGTAACCTTTAAGAAGTCTGTCCTATAAAGATATGGAGTTTAAAGGTACATACTTGCTCAATGCAATACTGTAGGTTGTCTTGTATGCATCAGAATATCAGATTGAATTGTGATAGACGCACACATCTGCTTTTAAATGGAAGCAGCTGTCATAAAACAATAAACACAGACTCACTGGAGTCTTTATAAAGCAAAGACTTATTTCTTGGGAACAGTCATTTCCACTGGCTAACTAAACTCAGTGTCTACAAACATAACTTCAGGTTGTGCACTTGCTACTCCCCCTCTGATATCAGTTAATGAACCTGAAAAACACAAATTTTTCCAAATGTCCATCATATCACACTGTTCTAGGTTAGGGCTCATTTGCTGAGATATACATGGTGTGACATGAACCAATGAAAAGTAATGAACAAATCAAGTTTCTTCTCACTTTCACGACCTAGGATTTGAACACGTAATACATTACTTGAATTTTATACATAGCCTGTCCAAAAAAACTATTCTACTGTGACCTCGGCAGCTTGTTGGCTGTTATTCAAAGCAGTCAGACTTATACATTCAATACAGAAAATGATTAATTCTGGAGATGTTTTACTGCTGTAGACTGATCACTTTTCAGCCACTTCTACACGACGGAGAGAAGGGAGACTAAAATATGTTGTATATTATGTGGGGATAAGACCACAAAGTATTCAGCTCCTGAAGATTTGCGACGATGCTTGTAAATCTGGAAAGTTGCATGAATTTTAGCACAAATTACTCATCCAAAAACTCAATCCCTAAGCTAATTATTTGTTATTTTCAAAAGTTTCACCAATTCATTTATGGAGCAGACACAATGGCATGTGACTTAAATTACCAATCACAAACCACAAATAGAATAATCACAGTGTGTAAACAACCAATCTGCCAATATTTGTGTTTGCCTGAACCATATTTGGTAAATATTAAAACAAAGAGATTAGGAGATGTGGAATTAATTGCCAAGAGAAAATAAGTATTGCTGGTTATGAATAATTTGACCGGCTCTACTTTCAGCTGTACATCTTGGCAAGGGAGGGGACCTCTTTAGATCGACATCATAGGTTTTCCAGCAGTGGGTTGTGCACAGTGGTCCAGCAGCTGGCACACAAAGGGAGGCCCCAGAGGGGGGACTGGAGAGCAAGCCAGCTCCCACAGTGTCTGTTTCCAGCAGGTCCCCACCTCTCCCTGCACGTGTCCCAGACTCTGGGCCAGTGACAACAGGCAGCGGCAAAGGGAGCAGGGTCCAGGCAGCAGCAGCAGCATGGAGGAAGCAGCTGGAGCCAGTGAATAGAGTCAGCGGGGGGCTGCCTGGTAAGGATCGCGGTGTGGCCAGGGAGAATGAGGAGCTGGCTAGGGATATTTGAGGGAGCAGTCAGCTGGCAGAGTGAGAGCAAGGAAGCTGGAGGGAGCCAAGCAGAGGGCTTGGAGACAGGGCTGGGGAGTGGGAGGGACAACATGGGATAGGACTCTCCAAAGGCAGGCATAGCAAATAAAAATTTGGGAACCTCTGATCTACATAATGCCTTCTCAGCTACCACAAAGCTCCAGTATTATCTGTTCAAAGCTAAACCACGATGTTTAATGTTTGTCTGTTAAATTAATAATCTTGTTTCATGCATTTAGACCAATAGCTCAAGAGTTCTCATAACAACATTTTCTAATTTATCTTCTCTCTTCCTAAGCCGATAATTAAAGGTGCTTAATGGACTTCCTAATCTAGCTGGAATTTTAAGGGTCAGGTCCCAGCAGTAGGAAGTCTACCCCAAAAGAAGGTTTAGTGGAGGAAAGCACCCACAAAAAACCCATACATAAGCAAAAGTACAGATGAATCACCAAAAAGTCTGAGAATCTCTCTGTCTGAAGAGCATACAACATACTAAGAGCTACACAGTACCAATGCCCTCCAGTGGGCTAACCTCCAGCAACTGAAACACAAACAAAAATAGCAGGATTTATAAGAAATACAATTATTTTGAAGCGAGGGGGCTGGTTTTTTTAAATTTGAGTTTCAAATTGGGTCTCAAGCATAAAGAAAGTGAAACTGAGGCTCATTTTCACCCTTGTAGAACAAAAAAGAAGGCAAGCAGTACCATGCTAGTCATCACTGCTTCAAGATCATCTTCTTTTTATTATTCACATTGATAAGTACTTACTCAAGTAATTCCACTTCAATAGTGCTACACACAGGAGTAAAGCACCATTGTGAATAAAGGCTCCACAACCTGATCCTGAATTTTCACTCTAAGATAGAATGTAGAATTATTATGTGTATTATTTCTTTGTTGTTTGTTTTCTTCTTCCACTCAGTTATATTCATTTTACCACAATACAGGTAAAATGTTGGAGGAACGTATCCTGTATGTGGTCAATAACGCAGGCAACACAATTCCCTTCACCATAAGCACCATGATCTCCCTTAAGAATCCTGTTGTGTTTTATGCAGATCCTTGCATAAAATGCAAACTATGAGGATGAGTAGGGCATTTAACCTCTTTTGTTCAGTTCAAGATGACACAAACAAAACATTTAGTAGAATTATTTGCCAACAAAAAAATATCTAACAAAATAAAAACAGTTTTTGCTAGAAGTGGCTGTAACAGGGTGCTGGCCTGGCCAGGCCCCTGTTAGCCCCAGCTCCCATTAAGGGGAATTAATTGGAGCTGGCAGGGTGTGGCTCATTGCTGGGCTAAAGAAGAAACACTTGTGGGTTTTATGGGCCAGGGGGCTGTATAAAGCTCACAGGAAGGAAGCAGAAAGAGGGGGAACCAGGAAAGGGAGGAGTCTGAAGCTGGAGTTCCCAGCTAGCTGCAGAAGCTAGCTGTCCCCCCAGGGGCTACCTGGACTGAATTGAACTGTATATAAAAAGTGGTGGGAACAAACACTGAAAATAAAAGGGCATTCGTGTTTGCACAGAGAGGTCTCCAGTTGGTTTTTGAGAGGAGCGGTGAAGCGCACCACTACAGTGGCTAAACCAATACTTTCAAAGTAAAGAATTTAGATTATCTATTTTGCACAACAAAACAAATACAACACACTTATAAAGTAGAAAACTAATAAAGCATAATGCAGGAGCTTAGGGTGTTTCTGCATCTTATTTGTTTTAAAAGTGATATTTTTTTTTATACAGAAAGAATCAGATCTGATGATTCCTAAGCAGACAAAACTCTGTTGAAGTTAACACCAGTTTGACCTGCACAAGGAGCACACGATTGGGCATGCTTATGATAAATCAAAGTGTAAAAGAAAACCAGTCTTTCATTCAATATAAAGAGAATTGGACTTACTACCTTTCTTTTTGGAGTCTCTCTTTGAGCTGGTTTTAACAGCCACTGGAAGTTCTGTCTCAGTTGACATCCTATTATATCCTTAGTCTTCTTCACACAGATCCAGTGTCTCGGTCAGGCTCATTTAGAATGGCTCTCCAAGAGAATAACTTAGCCCTTCAGATACTATAACCCAGATAGCTCATCTCATTCACTCCTTTTGAGTGCTGCAAACAAACAAACAAACAAACACTAACCGTCATTTTCTGAGTTAAAAAGAGAAAAAAAGTTATGAAAGGAACATACAATGCTTTCTGGGTCTATAGGAGGATAGTAGGATCTCGGAGATATGGGGAGAAGTCACAGATAACTAACGCACATGAATCTTAGTTTTAAAATTTTATGTTTCCAAAATAAAATGTATTACGTAATTGAGTGTATAGATACTATGAGTTTTATCTTTTTGTGAGTGCCCTACCTATGCCCTTATTTTCTTGAGCATATACAGAAAAATAAACCTGATGGGCCAGATTCTTATACCCTTACTCGTTTTGAGTAGCATCTTTTTTGAGTAGCATCTTATTCCATTGGGAGTCCTGCTGAGACTTTTCACATAAGGTGCTACCCAGTGTAGCAGAATCTGTTTTTCTAAGTTTTATTTAAAAGAAAATCATGATAATTCTCAGAACTCAGATAGCAATTTTCCCTTCAAAGTACTTTGCAATCACTAACTAATTCTTAACCCTAATAATTCAAATGCAATAATATTATCTCAGATGGGGCAAAAAGAATACAACCTGCTCTCAGTTAGGCGTGATGTGTAATTCAGCTGCTCCGGGAGCAACCCAGAGAATGAATCATAAGACTCAGATTCACAACTCCTCCTCTGCTCCTCCCTTGTCCTGAGGAAGGAGTAAATTACTTCACCTATTTTCATGGAGTCCCTTATTCACCACTCGCACCAGACCAGCTAATGTGGCTGGCGATTAAGGGGACCTGAGCTCAGATTCCTCCCACCAATGGTCTCTTAGCCCACTAGCTCTGCCATTCTCAACCTTTTTCACACACTGCAAGAGAAAAGAGTTTCAGGACCCCACGCCCCTTTAGCCATAGAAAAAGGGAGGGTGGTTGTGACCCTGCTGGAACTGTTCATCACAACCCCCTGATTGAGGACCCTGCATTAGACCGTGCTGCCTCGTTAAAATATGTACATATTATGGTATTCAGTCGACAGTGTGATCGGGTTGATCAGCAGGCTAGATCAGTGTCTTGGCAGCAGCTGGGAGGTGATTGACTGCACTTCAGAACAGACCTTGAGTTGGTGGAATTTAAATGGGTCATGGAGGGACACAGATGGGGTCCAAAGGTTGAGCAACATTTGCTAGCTAGCTAAGTGAGTGTTTTCTGCAGGCTGTTTTATAGCAGCTGCTTGACTGCTTTCCCTAGCTGGAGAAGGGGAAACAACAACTGTGGCATTGTGAGAAGCAGCAGCAGTTGAGAGAAACTACTGGTTCCCCAGAATGAATGGGCAGGGGATACTGAGGGGTCCATTTTTGAACCGGTTTGGGTTGGAAAAGTCGTGGAGAACTAAAAGGGGCTGTGCACAGAAGGGGAATAACATTACCATAAAAGAAAGTACATTCCCATTCACAGTACCTTAGTAAAGGTTTGTAATAAAGTATGTTCTCAAAATACATGGAAGATTCCATATGAATTTTCTATCTACCTTTTCTTTCAAACAAGCTTTAAGAATTCTGTTAATGTAGACATAATCAGGTGAAAAGCATGGGCTATATTGTGCCACTCATCCTCAGACTGAGTAGTACCTCACTTTGTCCATGATCCAATTTGCTTCAGCAGAGCTACTGATGGATTAAGGAACAGTTCAACTGGAATAAAGTTGGCATAACCTGGCCCTGAGATGGGACTGACAATTCAAAAGTTCGAGATTCAACTTTTAGAGATGGGACTGAACCTAAACCCTGGTTCAGATCATACTCAAACCTTGGGGAAATGTGACTCTACTGCTGTACCTGAACCTTGCAGTTTGTGCCCAGCTCCATTAACTTTTAGTATCAGGATGTTTTCATCAATCAAAGGGCAGAAAATAAATATCAGGGTCTTAATTACTATATGGATAGAATTATGATAGCTTTTTAGAAAATATAATTATCTGTATTTCTGCAACATTACAAGCACTATTGCATATAGTCACATACTCCTTGGATAAACTGTCAGTTTATTTGTTGCAATAAACAATTCGTAATATTACTTAGCATTTGTGTTACAACAGTATCTATAGGCCCCATCCATGACCAGAGTCTCGTTTCTGCTAGGTGTTCCATTGTGTTGTACCAACACATAGTGAGACAGTCCCTGCTCTGATGAGTTTATAGTCAGAATAGACATGACAAATAAAGGCTGGCAGACAGGAAGAATGATTGTGCTATGTTACAGATGGGGAACTGAGGCACAGAATGATGAGCAACTTGTCCAAGGCCACACAGAAAGTCTGTTGCAAAGCCAAGATTTGAAACCAGTCTCTGTCCAGTGTCTTAATGACAAGACAGTCCTTCAGGTATGTCTGCACTGCAGTTTGACACCTGTGGCTGGCTTGTGCCAGCTGACTAGAGCTCACAGGGCTCACACTAAGGGGCTGTTTAATTGTGGTGTAGTCGTTTAAGGTCGGGCTGGAGCTGGGGTCCTAGTGCCAGAAGCAGTTTTTTTAACAGCAGCGTAGACATTCCTTCCTCTCTAAATATGACTTCTCCTTCTCCCCCCAAAAAGCTTTATACAGGACACACAATTTTGGACTTTCTGTAATACAATGCCTGCTAAAAAGAAAACAGAACAACCTATCATTTAAGTTTTAAACAGTTTAAAAGCATTAACAGAATACATCTTTAGTTTTTAAAATGTTATGTATCAGAGGGTAGCCGTGTTAGTCTGGATCTGTAAAAGTAGCAAAGAATCCTGTGGCACCTTATAGACTAACAGACGTTTTGGAGCATGAGCTTTCGTGAGTGCATGCATCTGAGGAAGTGAGTATTAACCCACGAAAGCTCATGCTCCAAAACGTCTGTTAGTCTATAAGGTGCCACAGGATTCTTTGCTACTTTTAAAATGTTATGCTTACTCCTCTACTTATGCAAAAATACATCTTATTGGAGAAGTTACTGCAAAAGGTGGTCCAGTTGGTGTGGGTGGGGCATTAATGAATGCAAAGAAGGAACAGGTAGCTTAGCTACTGAGCCATGAAGAATGCAAAGATCCATTTGGAATCCTGGCTCCTCATAAAACAGATCTCCAGAGGAATGTCTGCTCCCTCTGCCAGGCCTTCCCATGGAATATCACTGCTCTCCTAATCAGGTACCACATGACCCCTTAGTAGGATGGCCATCTTTCTCAGTCACTATGCTGCTGTTGACTCCCTGCAGTTTTCTGGTGGAGTAAAGCTGCAGAGGGGCAGTGATGAACACCAGTGATTTGCTGCCTAGGTTACAGCTGGTTATTATGTGAGCATGCTGCAAAGAGTGACTACTCCATAGCACTATTTCCTCCTCCTGGCTGGTCACTCTCCCAGGTTGTCAACACAGAAGGCTGCCAGTACCTGGCAAGGGGCTCCATATCTTCCTTTTCCTTCTTATGAGTTCCTTGGACACATTTCTTCATGAATGGTAAGGAGTCTGGTGGCACCTTAAAGACTGTTTTACCCACGAAAGCTTATGCCCAAATAAATCTTAATCTCTAAGGTGCCACACTCCGTTTTTTGTGGATACAGACAGGGCCGTCCTTAGGATTTATGGTGCCCTAGGCGAGATTATTAAACTGGTGCCCCTGTGCCTGACTTGCTCTGAGCAACACAAACATAAGCTTACAGTATTGGAAAACTTGCCACATGCATGTTATTAAAACCAGTTTAAGTTAATGAAGCACACTGTAATGCTGATGGGCTAGCACTAAAGAAGCAGCACTATAGAAAAAATTCTGATTTGACAGAATGGTGCAAATAATATAATTTTTTTAATTTGTCACCATTTTATCAGAAATTTATATGAAGAGGTATTGAAATAAGGATTTGTTTTTAATTAAAAGCAATCTTTCTGGCTTTTTTGGCTGCAAAATCAGTAATAATGTCATTGTATGACAAAGACAAAGTGATGTCTTGTTTGATTGCAAGAATAGCAAGACCAGTCAAGCGTTCCTGACTCATTGTAGAGCGCAGATAGTTTTTAATGAGCTTTAGTTTTGAGAAACTCTGTTCTCTTGATGCTACTGTTACAGAAATTGTCAGTAGAATACGAGAGGCAATGTACACATTAGGAGATTATATATATATATATATATCAACAAGTTTGCATGTGGCAACACTGATGACAGTGTACTCAATTCTTCGTACAGTTCAAGTCCATTTAAATCAAAACTATCACCGGGCTTCAGGAGGCTCTCTAGGTTCTTGCACTTTGTCATTAGTTGCTCTTGTTTTCCTCTTTAGTTGAATTTAGTCCCACTCAGCCTGCTGCCAGCTGAGTGAATGGAACCCCAGGCCGACAGTGGGTTGAGTGGCTCAGCTGGGGTCTCAGCCATCGGCCTGCCTAGCCTGCTGCCAGCCTGGGGTTCCTTGGGGCTCCCCAGGCCAGCAGCAGGTGCTGAGTGGGGCCGGCGGCTGGGACCTCGGCTGGCAATGGGGCAGCAGCCGGAACCCCAGAGCATCAAAAATCAGCTGGCATGCCACCTTTGGCACGTGTGCCCAGGGCCAGTTCTAGCCATTTCACCGCCCCAAGCACGATGGCACACCGCAGGGGGCGCTCTGCTGCTTGCCGGTCCCGCGGCTCTGGTGGACCTCCCACAGGCGTTTCTGCGGACGGTCAGCTGGTCCCGCGGCTCCAGTGGACCTGCCGCAGGCGTTTCTGCGGATGGTCAGCTGGTCCTGCGGCTCCGGTGGACCTGCCGCAGGCATGCCTGCAGGACGTCCACTGGAGCCGCCTGCTGCCCTCCCGGCAACCGGCTGAGCGCCCCCCGCAGCATGCTGCCTCAAGCACGCGCTTGGCGTGCTGGGGCCTGGAGCCGGCCCTGCGTGTGCCATAGGTTGCTGACCCCTGCTCTATACCAGTGGTTCCCAAACTGGGGTTCGCAAACCCCTGGGGGTTTGCGGAACGTTACAGGGGGTTCGCCAGAAAAATTTCACTCATGGTGGCCAGAGGACCCCGGGCATTGGAGACAGCAGGTGGGACCCGGTTGCAGGGTAAACACCCCAAGCCCCAGGGAAAGCGGGGCTGGGCAGTTTGGGCTGGCAGCCCGAGTTCTGGCGGTCAGCATGGGAGCCGGCAGCCCAAACTCCAGCGCTCCGCGCGGGGCTGGTAGCCCAAGCCCCAGGGAGAGTGGGGCTGGGCAGCTCGGGCTGGCAGCCCAAGTCCTGGCGGTCAGCAAGGGAGCTGGCAGCCTGAACCCCAGTGCTCTGTGCGGGGCTGGCAGCCTGAGTAACAGGAAGAGTGGGGCTGGCAGCCTGAGCCCTGCCCCCATCAGCAGGGGAGTCGGCAGCCCAAACCCCAGCCTGAGCCCCAGAAAGAGCGGGGTGGGCAGTTGGGGCATCCATCACACTGAGGAAATTTAAACTTAAATCCCTGAAAATATTCATTTTCATGAGGGGGTTCGTGACATTTCACAATTTAGTGAAAAGGGTTCACGAGCTGTTAAAGTTTGGGAACTACTGCTCTATACACTAGTAAGGAGATGAGCATATTACAGTTGTTAGAGGGCTCTATTTAGCAGTAACAGGGCTATAGGAAAGTCAGTCAACATTTTTTGTTTCTCTGATGAAAACTGGCCCACTCCCTTCCCCATACCAAACTTGTCACAAATAATTGTCAACAACTTAATTTTCTGGTTTTGGCTAAGAGATTGATTTTTTTTTTTAAAAATTGAAATTGAATTCAGGATTGTTAGCAAGCACTTTTGGCCAACAAATTTGTTAAATGACAATCTAAATGGCAACACAGCACTGCTTTCATGCTTGGCTCAACCCCCAGCCTGCTGGTCCAACAGCTGCAGTAGAAGAGGAGATAGGTGGAAAACTGCAGGACCCCAAAATCCACCTCTTGGGGTGCAGAGTGGCAACAGCAGCAGCAAACCCTCAGGTCCGATCACACGCCAACGGGCACCACCGCCAGCCCAACGGACCATGGTGAAGTTAGCACAGCATCTGATCTCAGGGATGGGGCACTAATGGAGCCACAACAGCTCATCCTGCCCTGTGCAGTTCCACCTGGGGGAGAGATGTGCTCCTCAGCGAGGGTGACCAGATCCAGATATCCTGCTTTTATAGGGCCAGTCCCGATATTTGGGGCTTTGTCTTATATAGGCACCAGGAGCCTATATAAGACAAAGACCCCAAAATTGGGACTGTCCCTATAAAAGTGGGACATCTGCTCACCCTACCCCAATCCCCTGTCCTGATTTTTTGCACATGCTATCTAGCTATCCCCAGCCCAGTCCTGTGTGACCATTCCAATCCTGGCTGCCTGCCAAGGAAGTGAGTTACTTTCACTTTCATTCCTCAGTAGGCAGCCAGGGATGGGGGGGGAGAGAGGGGTGCTCCGTGGGGGGAGGGAGAAAGGTGGGGTGCTCCGTGGGGTAGGGGGGAGAAGAACGGATGTTATGGAGGACAACAAAGGATACTGCCAGAGCCGCCGAGCCTGCCTCACCTCAAGCCAGGGGAAGGAGTCACACTCGCAGGTGAGTTCCTTCCTCCACCGCTTCCCAGAGACCTCAGCAGCCAATCCCCTCCCTCAGACTGTGCTGCATTCGTCTCTCTAGGACCCAACAGCCCTGCTCTTACATGCTCCACTGCTTCTCATCTGTCCGGGCTCCCAGCAGAGCGGTGCCCCCAGACCTAGTGGTGCCCTAGT